>NW_025964383.1:20410752-20625752 GCF_023055435.1 Haliotis rufescens | reverse complement strand
AGGTTTCTGGCGTGCCCAAGGGACGCAACTCTGCAATCTGAATTGCTGCGCCTAAGACAACTAGGCCACCCATGCCCGAAGCTGGCCAGGAAACAAATCAGATAGAGTTAGATGGCTTTGACACAACCTTGAAACACTTCTGTTTCCTCACAGATGAGGTGAAATGGGGTTTAACTTCGCGTTCAAGATTATCGTAACTTGCATACATGTGCGTGCAGGTCTCTTTGCAAGTCTCTACAAGAAGTGACATTGCACATGTGTTGTGTGGCTGCTTGTACTAGTCCGGACTGATGCCGAATTATAGTGCGAGCACACTGACATGCCGCAATTTAACATGAATACCTCACTCAGACACAGTATACTGACTCCGAGCCGACCAGTCCTTGTTCTTGCCCCTTAATGCCAAGCACCAGACAGGGTAACAACAAGCACCATCTTTTAAAGTTCTTTGGTATGACGCGGCCGGGGATCGAACCCCGAACCTTCCACTCACCGGGCACACGCTCTAACCACAAACCCATGGAGGCATTATATTACTTAAACATATTTTTATCCAATCAGGATCGGTAAACAAGTCATCTGACTTATGTCAATACATACATTAAAACAGAGTGAGTGAGTATGGTTTTACACCACTTTGAGCAATATTCCAGCACTATCACGGCAGTGGACACCAGAAATGGGCTTCACACATTGTACCCATGTCGGGAATCGAACCCGGGTCTTCGGCGTGACGAGCGAACGCTTTAACCACTAGGCTACCCGACTGCCTCACATTAAAACAGAACAAAAGGGAGTGGTCAACAGATGGTGCAGTTGAAGAAAAGGTGTTCAATTATAAGAAAAACAAGTCATTAACTACTTAATACTTAGCACTTGTCTTAAAGGATGAATACAATCTTAAGTTATTACATCTGTTCAAATCTACCAGAAAGTAGGATGTACATATGGACCGAATTGAAAATATCGGAATTGACAGATTTTGTTTCATTTCCATTCCCATAAGGGGCGGTCGGGTAGCCTAGTGGTTAAAGCATTCGCTCGTCATGCCGAAGACCCGGGTTCGATTCCCGACATGGGTACAATGTGTGAAGCCCATTTCTGGTGTCCCCCGCCGTGATATTTCTGGAATACACTCACTCACTCCATTCCCAGAAAGCATTGAATTTAATCTGTAACCTTTCAAATAGAACAACGAATCATTTCTTACAATATGTAGTTAGGGCATGTGAAAAATAATGCAATATTTCATCAGTCTGAGTTTGGAGGACAGTCTATGTCAAAGCATGTCATGGATGTTTAATACTTTGTATGAAAACTAGGATCATCAGTATAGTGGTCACAGACAAAGGATCACCACAAAGACAGGAATACAAAAACAAGGAAGACCATAAAACAGAGTGATTATAGGGCACTTCTCAGAGATTTGGTCAGATGTGAGGTGAGGTGAAATAGGGTTTAATGCTACGTCCAAGATTATTGCACTTATATAGCGATGTGCATGTACGTGTGCGTGTTTGTGTGGCTGCTTGTACCAGTCCCGACTGATGCTGATTTATAGTGCTAACGCACTGAGATACCATGCCGCAGTTTAACATGAATACCCCACTCAGACACAGTATACTGACTCCGAGCCAACCAGTCCTTGTTTTAGCCCCTAAATGCCGAGCGCCAGACAGAGTAACAACAAGTACCATCTTTTAACGTCTTTTGGTATGACGCGGCCGGGGATCAAACCCGGACCTTCCGCTTTACGGGTGGATGCTCTACCACTAGACCACGGGAGGCGGTCTAGATTCGGTCAGACCGCCTCCGTGCCTCTGGCCGCCATGCCTCTGGATGAGCACTTGCTGATTTCAGATATCTCTGCATAAACACAAGAATGATGTCACTAATGTAATCAGTAAAGTTTATTCACAAAGGCATGAAGAAACATGAATATTGGTTCGAATCTCGATTCGTCCTGATAATGTTACTAGGTTTGTCAGCATCATATCCGTGCTCGTGAGTTTCGAGGTGGCAGACGACCTGCATCAGTTCGGACCTTCCTCCCACGTCTACTTGACACAGAAACTGACTTACACAGAAAACCCCAAGCCAACCCAATGATCCTAGTTCCGTGTACTAACATACAAGTTATACAGGACCCTGAGTCAGTCAGTGAGTATTGTTTTACACTGCTTTTAGGAAATATTCCAGCAATATCCCAGTGGGGGACACCAGAAATGGGCTTCATACATTGTACCCATGTGGGGATTTGAACAAAGGGCTTCGGCATATAGAGTTAACGCTTTACCCACTGGGCTACCCCACCACCCCATGAGTGAGTGAGTTAGGTTTAACACCGCTTTTAACATTATTCCAGTTATATCAGCTTAATGTGGGAGGAAAGCCCGAAGTAATGAAGGTCTCAGACGTTTACCACTTCGGTGAAACCCACGAGCACTGGTATGGTGCTGACAAACCTAGAAACATAATTGGGGCAAACCAGGATTCGAACCCACAATCATAGGTTTCTGGCATGCCCAAGGGACGCAACTCTGCACAGCGAATCAGGTGCCTTAGACTACTGGGCCACCCGTGCCCCCTACCACCCCATGAACCTGAGACAAGGGCCCTGTGTCACAAACTGATCGTAGCGCTACAACAGTCATAAGTATATGTTAAAGCATGGGAGCTACGATAACCTTAGTGCTACGATCACTTTCTGGAACAGGTCCCAGAACCATTCATTTAAACCCTTGTAAAAAAAGAAAAAGAAAATCCATACAGCTGTTTGATTGAAAAATGGCTTCAGCATCTTGATTTTGATCACAAAAATCTGAACAAGAGTTTAGATTTATGAAATAAAGTTCAGCCAAAGATTGAAATGTAAATTTAAATTTAAGAAATTAATTTTGGCCAAAGATTGAAATGTAAATTTAAATTTAAGAAATTAATTTTGGCCAAAGATTGAAATGTAAATTTAAATTTAAGAAATTAATTTTGGCTAAAGATTGAAATGTAAGATCCAGCGGATGACACGGTGTACAGGAACGATGACACATAACATCAAATGATTATCGACAAACTTTCACAGACTCACGAGGACTGATAACATTTTTGTTTGTCAGCATTCACAATATTATCATGTCTAAATTCTGCAGTAAGAATCTTGGCTTTAATGAGGCTTTAATGACACACATCAAGTTGAGAAACAAAATTGTGAGTGAAAGCAACCATTTTCTTTAATTAATAAATTATCATTTCGATAACTTGCCCAAACAATAAACAAAACTTGTTCAAAAGAAGGGCGACAAAGATTTGTAAGACCATGCCGCTAAACGTCTAAATAAATAATCAATCATTGATTATCAAAATATCAAAATCTGTTGAAATCATTTGTTCCAAGCATCAATTATAAACTAAACAATGCTGCATACAAATTCAACGTAAACACACCAACACATTCCGACAATAAGAAATAGGTGATTTTCATGAATTCATAATGCAATATTTAATTTAGCTGACTGTTATGGTGTTTAATACCTTGTTAGCCCTACAGCACCTAAACATCCTGCCCATTAAACGATTCTCTTCATCCCATAGACAAGGAGCTTCATCACAATAGATTTATTTGAGGTTTCAACATACACAAACAATATTAAAACACATTAACATTAATGCGAGAAACATTATTTTCATTTAATTAACCCTATTCAGAAGAATACAATTCAAAATGTTTTCATACTCTTATTTCAATTTATTTATTACCGTGGGGAACAATACCCATGGACATTTCCCATCTAATAAAGCGGGATATTGCACGATGCATTCTGGTTATGTTGTCCTAGCGTTTTGAGGCTCAATGGTGCTCAATCCTGCATACCAGTGCATTCAGAGTTTCATATGAGAACCACCCATCTCTCTTTGTTTACAGGCTGGATAGCCGTAATACCTTAAGTGCTTTCCATTCACGATTATCTTAGGGATCTCATACTTCAAGCTACTTTGATAATTCCCCCTTTCTTGCGGCGACACTTAGCTCGACAAAAACTAAATTAATTTCCAATAATAAAAGAAGCATGTATTGACGAAAACTCTAAGAGGAAGCATTGAGGCGCGAAAACTCATCAATTTTAGTAGATGGTGTAAAGGAACTCTTTTGAAAGGAGAGCAGTATTCTCCCCAGCAGGTGTGCGGCCCGTAAGGTCGTCCTCGCAGATACTTGAGCTCTGTTCGAGCAGGATATCGGCTCAAAGAATTCGTTTTTGAGATTCATTAAAGAGGACTAAAGAGTCCTGCCTCCCGGCCAAATATTAACCGGCGTGCCCCATCTATGGGCCCAATAATACCAATAACCGCCACGCTTTTATTGGGAATAATCAGTATTTTGTGTCGAGAAAGGCCTGGGTGACAGGCCCAATAAGAGTAGTTGCGATGATATGTGGAGAACACTTCTTCGTATCCGATGAGCCGTTCTAGGAGCATCTACTCCCGAGCTCTTAAAAAGAAAACGTCAGCGAACAGATTTTCTTCGATGTTGAGGATGTCAGTGGAGATGGAATCTGATTCTCTGCCCGAATGTAAGGGAATGCATTAAATCGTCTGGATTGACAGTTTTTCTGTTGGGGCAATTCTTGCCGGGCTGTGCTTCAATTTGCCTGTCACTCACTCCACACAGACTTAGTCAACAGAACATATGATGTCGTAATTAATAACTGAAAAGCAGGATTGAGAGACAGTGCTTGTGGAGGGTCCTCGGTATGCTCAGTCAAGATGCAATTAAGGACATTTGTCTCTGGTTTTGGCAGGGCGCTAACAAAAGACCGCCACCAAGGACGCTTCCTTGTGTCCATTCTCAATTTCAGAGAATTCAGGCAAGTCTCCACTGACCATATAATTGCTGCATTCGTCCATCGTCAGTGATAATATAATCTGTGTAATTGCAGCAGGATATGAAATTGCATCTTTCGACATTTTTCTACGAAACCCGAGCACGTCTGACTCAAAGTATGAGCATGAAAGGGTGGATTAGGATTAGAAAAGACATAATTTATTCGCAGTAGTGGAATGTTGGTTATTTTGGCATAAAACAACATTCATTCTCTCAACATTTCCGCATTTGAACTGCGCAGTCAGGGTGAAACACTGTCAGTACATAATCACCCAAGTAGGGGCAAGTGTAGCTTTGTTGTCTAAGGTGAGGTGATGTGAAATAGGGTTTAACGTCGTGTCCAAGATTATTGTATATAGCGACGTGCATGCACGTGTGTTGTGTGGCTGCTTGTAATGGTCTGGACTGATGCTGATTTATAGCGCTAGCCCACTGAGATACCATGCCGCAGTTTAACATGAATACCCCACTCTGACACAGTATACCCACTCCGAGCCGACCAGTCCTTGTTTTAGCCCCTTAATGGCGAGCGTCAGACAGGGTAACAACAAGTACCATCTTTTAACGTTTTTTGGTTAAACGTGGCCGGGGATCAAACCCCGGACCTTTTTCTCTCTGGGTGGACAGAGGTGGTCTCGTCTAAGGTGAGGTTGGATGAAATGGGGTTTAACTTTATTATTATTGCACTTCTTGCATGACTGTGTGCATGCGCGGCTGCTTGTACTAGTCCGGGCTAATGCCAGTTATATAGTGCTAGCCAGTTTGATAGTGCTAGCTTACTGAGATTTCATGCAGTCTTTTAACATGAATACCACAGAGGTGGTCCGCTTGTCCAATTGGCCACAATTCATTGAGATCCGAGTAAGAAACCTATGATTATGGGTTCAAATACCATTTCACTCTGATAAGTCTCAGAAATAAGTTTCCAACACTACAATAGCCAGGCCGGCTAGTAGGGTTGGGATGAGTAGCTTGGGTACTCGGGCCGGGCGGGTACTTAGTAGGATCCGGGTATCCACAGGACTACCCGGACCCGTGGTTAGTCACATGATACAATGTATATTGTTAATGACGAAAATGACCCGTCTGTCCATGGTTACATTACAAGTCGCTAATATTGGCATTTCTTTCTGACAATGCACATAGCCTTTGACCTTTATAGGTTTTAATAAAGATAAAGCTTCAGTCAACTTTAGTGTATACATGACCAGATTGTTCGGTCAATTTAAGTGTACACATGACCAGATTGTTTTATAGAGTAGGGTAGTGTATCTTAATACTTTTTGTCAGAGATCCGTTCAAACAATTCTCAATCGGACATTTTGTACCCATCTCTTGAGACCAACAGCGGGTACCCGGGTAGGGTCAGGTGAATAGGGGGTTAGGTACTCGAGTAGTAAATTTGGACTCATCCCAGCCCCACTGGCTAGTTAGATAATTTTCCACAATCCAGTTATAGATTTCAGTAGCTTCCTTTGTTACACTGCCAAATTCAAGGAAACATCGGGCCACAGCGAAGGAAACAAGGTTAGAATTTCAATCTCAGTAAGTATCAAAAAGGTGGGTTTCACTTGCAGAACTGGGGGCACAGATAGCCCAGTCGTCTAAGGCGCCGTGATTCGCTGTGCAGAGTTGCGTCCCTTGGGCACGCCAGAAACCTATGATTGTGGGTTCGAATCCCGGTTTGCCCCGATTATGTTTCTAGGTTTGTCAGCACCATACCTGTTCTCGTGGGTTTCACCGAAGTGGTAAACGTCTGAGACCTGCATCACTTTGAGCTTTCCTCCCACATTAAGCTGACACGCCGCGATATAACTGGAATACTGTTAAAAGCGACGTTAAACCCAACTCACTCACTCACTCACTTGAGGACTATTGGCAATGGACCTACCAAGCACAACTAAAACCTTACTACTGAGGATAGAATAACTTGTGAGGATGGATTGTATTTCATCAACTAGTATACTCTACCAATTGAAGGATCTAACTGGCCTGAGATGGAAATTTAAAGTATATAAACTCTACCTGGATGCCACACTGAAAAACAGAGAATGGGTCTGGAGGTGAGGTGAAATGGGGTTTAACGTCACGTCCAAGATTATTGCACTTATATAGCGCCGTGCATGTACGTGTGTGTGTTTGTGGCTGCTTGTACTAGTCCAGACTGATGCCGATTTATAGTGCTAGCCCACTGAGATACCATGCCGCAGTTTAACATGAATACCCCACTCAAACACAGTATACCCACTCCGAGCCGACCAGTCCTTGTTTTAGCCCCTTAATGCCGAGCGCCAGACAGGGTAACAACAAATACCATCTTTTAACGTCTTTTGGTATGGCGCAGTCGGGGATCGAACCCCGGACCTTCCGTTCTCCGGGCGGACGCTCTACCACTAGACCACGGAGGCGGTCGAATGGGTCTGGAATCGTCAGGTGCTATTCACGTTTGTTAAGCCCATTTTAAAAATAACCTGGTAAAGATATTTTTGTTTTCTGTTAAGGGATGACGCTTCTGTAAATAACAAGCTCCATTTTGTTTTAAGGGCTTTTGACCTGTTGTTTGCTTTTCGTTTAACACCGCACTCAGCAATTATCCACTTATATGACAGTGGTCATAAATCATGAAGTGTGGATCAGGCAATCCAGTGATAATCATCATGAGCAATGATCTGTGCAATTGGGATACGATGACATGCATCAACCAAGTCAGCGAGCCTGATCACCCGATCCCGTTAGTCGCCTTTTACCACAAGCACGGGTTGCTGAACCCGGATCTTCACGGTTTAGTTTGACAGTAGAATATGATCTTTATGTAAACCCCACTTGCATAATTGTTACATCTTGAGAAACAGCATACCTGTTAAATAAATATTTTGTGATAATGCCACTCAGATATAGAAGTGAGCAATGAAGCAAATTTGTTCAAAACTCAAATGAGTCAAATGTTTTTGCTACTTTGATATAAGGGTCAATGTCACCAAAAGTAAATAGTCTCTGCACTTATGACCTTTCAACCTTACATGAAGACAAACTATGACTTATATCTTGAGATGTTTCACAATCAGCAAAAAGGAAAAAAGTTTTAAATGACCTTGAAAATGAGGTCAAGGTCACCTCATTCATCCATTGTCTGTGGAGTTCCCAAAGAAACCTTTGACCAAATTAGAATGTAATTTATCAAGATCTTTCTGTGACAAACAAACAACTAATTGGTCAAATGCTTCCCATGACCTTGAAAATAAGGTCAAGGTCACCAATATCACCCGAGATCTGAGTATGCCCCTATGATAACTTGGCACCAAATCAACCAAGATAATATAATCACTACTGGACATGCATATGGACAGACAGAGCCTTATACTTACTCTCCCATGGTTAAAAAAATATAAATAACTGATAACTGGATACTTTCACCAGGTCAAGGCCAAATGACAATCATCAGATCTCTAATTGCTGAATACAATATATTGTGGTTTTATCTAGGAAGTAATCATGTTAAAGTTGGTACAAATTGAGCCAAAACATATTAGCCCAAAATTGCAATTTATAAATGTTCTCAATTTTGATGTATTTTCACGGTCACTGGTGCTTCCGGTCGATCAGCAACACTGACAATCATGATTACTTCGTGGGAATACCGGCTGTGAGAGTGACCGAAATGTCCGAGACTCAAAGAGTGGCGCCGTGTGACTTGTTAAGTGTTCTTGCAGCTGTTCTGTGTACTGACAACAATGTGACTGAACTTGCACTGGTTGAAGTAATTATTAAACAAGGACGTTCATTGTTACCGCTGTCAATACACAGGAAAACTTTAATAAGGCTTATGCATGAAAATGTTAAAAATGCCAATGTTGAGCCATATATCAATATTCATTGGCAACTGGATTTGTTTGAAAAATGAACCCAGTCATAGGTTTCTGGCGTACCCAAGGGATGCAACTCTGCACAGCAAATTGCTGTGCCTCAGATGATGACCTGACCACCTGTGTGCCATAGTAACAATGACAGTGGTCAAGGGAACAGAATGAAATATGTTGTATTTATCCATGAGTGAGTCATAATCGAGTATGTTTTTACGCCGCTTTTAGCAATATTCCAGCAATATCACAGCGGGGGACACCAGAAATGGGCTTCACACACTGTACCCATGTTGGGAATCGAACCCGGGTCTTCGGCATGACGAGAGAACGCTTTAACCACTAGGCTACACGACAGCCCAATTTATCCATGAAGGAAAATGGCAACAAAATGGCACATGGCACCATTTACAATGACGTTAGTTGGTGCGGCCTGCCAGTCACTTCACACACAATTTTGCCTAAATAAATGCAAACAATATTGATTGAAATTTTGAATCAAATTAACAAAATAGTTGACAAACTTAAGTCCAGATATACAATAAACACTTTTTATAACCAGATAGTGTAACAGGATTACACTGCTTACTGTAAAGATTTGTTGACATGGTATCTCCGGTAACCGTATTTCCAGGGTCACATGCTTACAGTTATGTCTGAGAAAATAGTGAGTGAGTGAGTATGGTTTTACGCCGCTTTTTAGCAATATTCCAGCAATATCACGGCAGGGGACACCAGAAATGGGCTTTACATATTGTACCCATGTCGGGAATCGAACCCGGGAATCGAACCTGGGTCTTCAGCGTGATGAGCGAACGCTTTAACCACTAGGCTCCCAGACCGCCGCTGTCGGAGAAAATAACTTACCCTAACAAATTACTAGTAATCAATAGACAAGCAATGACTTAGTCAGCAGTGTGTTACTGTGTGTGGCATGTCGACATCGTCTTTTATGATAACATTTGGTGTACTGTTAGCGTTTGCAACTTTGCAAGTAATGGAAACAAACAAAAGGCAGATTTGATGTGGATAAATACTTGAATGTCATTAAATCATAAGATGTCAGCTAAACCTAGGTACTCGAGTCAGGTCCTTGAGTCCATCTTTTTGTACAGCCCTCGTTTACAGGATCTACGATCAACAGTTTTTTCTTCACCATCTATTTCAATGTGCTTCCAGGCTTTGGACAAATTCCCTTGCAGACCCAGACATTTGTGAACAACACACCTGGACATTCATGAAACAACACACCTGGCCTTTCATGAAACAACACACCTGGACATTCATGAAACAACACACCTGGACATTCATGAAACAACACACCTGGACATTCATGAAACAACATCTAGACTTTCATGAAACAACATCTAGACTTTCATGAAACAACACACCTGGACATTCATGAAACAACATCTACACTTTCATGAAACAACACACCTGGACATTCATGAAACAACATCTAGACTTTCATGAAACAACACACCTGGACATTCATTAAACATCTCACCTGGACATTCATGAAACAACACACCTGGACATTCATGAAACAACACACCTGGTCTTTCATGAAACAACACACCTGGACATTCATGAAACAACATCTAGACTTTCATGAAACAACATCTAGACTTTCATGAAACAACACACCTGGACATTCATGAAACAACATCTAGACTTTCATGAAACAACACACCTGGACATTCATGAAACATCTCACCTGGACATTCATGAAACAACACACTTGGACATTCATGAAACAACACACCTGGACATTCATGAAACAACACACCTGGACATTCATGAAACAACACACCTGGTCTTTCATGAAACAACACACCTGGACATTCATGAAACAACACACCTGGACATTCATGAAACAACACACCTGGACTTTCATGAAACAACATCTAGACTTTCATGAAACAACATCTAGACTTTCATGAAACAACACACCTGGACATTCATGAAACAACATCTAGACTTTCATGAAACAACACACCTGGACATTCATGAAACAACATCTAGACTTTCATGAAACAACACAACTGAAAATTCATGAAACAACATCTAGACTTTCATGAAACAACACACCTGGACATTCATGAAACATCTCACCTGGACATTCATGAAACAACACACCTGGACATTCATGAAACAACACACCTGGTCTTTCATGAAACAACACACCTGGACATTCATGAAACAACACACCTGGACATTCATAAAACAACAAACCTGGACATTCATGAAACAACACACCTGGACATTCATGAAACAACACACCTGGACGTTCATGAAACAACATCTAGACTTTCATGAAACAACACACCTGGACATTCATGAAACAACACCTGGACTTTCATGAAACAACACACCTGGTCTATCATGAAACAACACACCTGGACGTTCATGAAACAATACATCGGGACATTCATAAAACAACACACCCGGACATTCATGAAACAACACACCTGGACATTCATGAAACAACACATCTGGTCTTTCATGAAACAACACATCTGGACATTCATGAAACTCACCTGGTCTTTCATAAAACAACACACCTGGACATTCATGAAAAAAAACACCTGGTCTTTCATGAAACAACACACCTGGTCTTTCACGAAACAACACACCTGGACATTCATGAAACAACACACCTGGTCTTTCATGAAACAACACACCTGGACATTCATGAAACAACACACCTTGACATTCATGAAACAACATCTAGACTTTCAATAAACAACACACCTTGACATTCATGAAACAACATCTAGACTTTCATGAAACAACACACCTGGACATTCATGAAACAACATCTAGACTTTCATGAAACAACACACCTGGACATTCATGAAACAACACACCTGGACATTCATGAAACAAAACACCTGGTCTTTCATGAAACAACACACCTGGACATTCATGAAACAACATCTAGACTTTCATGAAACAACACATCCGGACATTCATGAAACAACATCTAGACTTTCATGAAACAACACACCTGGACATTCATGAAACAACACACCTGGACATTCATGAAACAACACACCTGGACATTCATGAAACAACACACCTGGTCTTTCATGAAACAACACACCTGGACATTCATGAAACAACACACATGGTCTTTCATGAAACAACACACCTGGACATTCATGAAACAACACACCTGGTCTTTCATGAAACAACACACCTGGACATTCATGAAACAACACACCTGGACATTCATGAAACAACACACCTGGACATTCATGAAACAACACACCTGGACATTCATGAAACAACACACCTGGTCTTTCATGAAACAACCCACCTGGTCTTTCATGAAACAACACACCTGGTCTTTCATGAGACAACACACCTGGACATTCATGAAACAACTCACCTGGTCTTTCATCAAACAACACACAGAAATTCATGAAACAACACACCTGGACATTCATGAAACAACACACCTGGACATTCATGAAACAACACACCTGGACATTCATGAAACAACACACCTGGTCTTTCATGAAACAACACACAGAAATTCATGAAACAACACTAGTAAGGTTGTGCAGTATTACCGGTACACCGGTATATTGTGGTGCAAATCTTCAGCAATGCGTATTGCGATACGTTTGTAGATGTTGCAATATATTGGGGCAAATATAGGTAAGTATATTTATGTGTTCCTAATCATTATGGAGATGGAAAATAGTATCTTTCTGATACAAATTGCCTCTGACAATCTTTTTATCAATTAGCGTGTACACATCGCGACTATCAAGCTCCTCTCAGCGATAGCCCATCCGGGGAGCTCTCTTTCCTAAGAGTATAACGAAGGTGTCACGTGCTGGGAAGGAGCTTGATGGTATCTGAGATTAATACATGGTATAACTCTGATTAACTCATGAAAATGTAAATTGGCAATATATTGCAATACATATCACAATACAGGTTAAAGTATGGCAATATATTGCAATACAAAATCCAGGTCAATGCAGCCCTAACAACTACATATGTATCAGGTCTTTGAAAGGCATTTAGAAGTGATACACGTAAGGAAGAGAATATATGGATGTCAACTTCTTTATTATAAGGAACACAACGTTTCGGAGTATACACTTACTTCTTCATCAGGTGAATGAATGCCATGAGGCAAAGAGCATATATATGTACATGTAAGGACAACATCTTATTAATTCTGTTGTCCTTACATGTACATATATATGCTCTCTGTCTCATGGCATTCATTCACCTGATGAAGGAGTAAGTATATACTCCGAAACATTGTGTTCCTCATAATAAAGAAGCTGACATCCATATATTCTCTTCCTTAACTAGATATGTATTTCTTCTTCCTGTCCTACCATGCAACAATTCTGATGCTGCAGACACATCAGCGAGTGTTGAGGCCCCACAGTCTGACAGGGGATATTTTACTCCTGCTTCTGATGCTGTGTCCAGTCATTCTCCATTATCAGTGGATGCTGGAGAAGACAGCTGGCTGCAGAGCCTCACAGTACTTTTGTTAGTTAACTTGAATAACAGCTGAACATATCATAGCCACCTTGGTCACACTGTCCCAAGTTAAATCTGTCTTGGTCTCACAGTTACTGATTACCTACAAGATCTTGATTAATAGCTTAATGAAATGGATGAAATGGATCATACCTCACGGCCAGCCTCTCTTAACCTTGGTCTGGCAAGACCAACAATGACAAAACCTAAACAGTATGCAATCGGTAACCATCTTGATTTTCTGACTCAACTGTGCACCCATCTCAGTCACCGACTGCTGTGCAGTGATGCTGGCAGTGAAGTGATACTGGCAGTTAAGTGATGCTGGCAGTTAAGTGATGCCGGCAGTTAAGTGATGCCGGCAGTTAAGTGATGCTGGCAGTTAAGTGATGCTGGCAGTTAAGTGATGCCGGCAGTTAAGTGATGCCGGCAGTTAAGTGATGCTGACAGTAAAGTGATGGAGGCAGTTAAGTGATGCCGGCAGTTAAGTGATGCTGGCAGTTAAGTGATGCCGGCAGTTAAGTGATGCCGGCAGTTAAGTGATGCTGGCAGTTAAGTGATGCTGACAGTAAAGTGATGGAGGCAGTTAAGTGACGCTGGAGTTAACACCACTTTACAGAGATGAACCAATATATTATGCCTTCCAGTACCTTGTAACCCAGCCTCTGACGCTGCCATGTCTCAATCACTGGTCCTCTCTATAGTCAGGTACCTTCAGCAACCAATTCTTAGATGTTGGTGTCTCTTCACTCCCTCACTTTCCCACCCTCCATCCCTCGTCACACACATCGCTCGCTCACTCAATCAATTACTCATCCTCCCACTAAACTCATTTTTCATGCACTCATCCTTCACTCACTCCCTTGCTCATCATCCCCTTACTCACTCATCCTTCCCTCCCTTACTCAATAATACGCTTCTTCGTCCCTCCTTCCATCCCCCTCCATGCCTCACTCCCTCATCCATCACTCACTAATACACCTCTTCGTACCTCCTTCCATCCTCCTCCATGCCTCACTCCCTCATCCATCACTCACTAATAGGCTTCTTCGTCCCTCCTTCCATCCCCCTCCATGCCTCACTCCCTCATCCATCACTCACTAATACACCTCTTCGTACCTCCTTCCATCCTCCTCCATGCCTCACTCCCTCATCCATCACTCACTAATACACCTCTTCGTACCTCCTTCCATCCCCCTCCATGCCTCACTCCCTCATCCATCACTCACTAATACGCTTCTTCGTCCCTCCTACCATCCTCCCTCCCTCACTCACCATGGTCAACATCTTGTCCTCGTCCTCCTGAACCAGGTCGACAGGCCCGTCCTCCAACTTGGGGATGAACGTCACCCGCTGCATGGGCGTAATGTCCGCCGCCCCCGTCACACTGGGCAACAACTTGCTGGACTTCTTCCTCCTCGGAACATCCTTCACACCAACCTTCCCAGACGCTGCTCTCTCCGCGCTGAACGACACCGCCTTAACAAAACCCTTCTCCTCATTCACTGGGCTAAGAACGGTCTTGTTGAACGAGTCATTTACAATCGTCTTCTCGAAGCCAGGCTGGACGTCAAAGCTGAAAGAGTTGCCTCCCTTTGACTTGTTGTCTGGTGTGTGCAAGCTGGCTGACCGAGGGGAGTCTCTCGGGGAGTTGGTGTATGTGGCTTCGTGGATAGCCTTAAGCTGAGCATTGTAGAGCAGGGCTTTGAAGTCCGCCCCGGTGAAATACTCAGCTTGTTTGGAAATAGTCGTAAAGTTCACATCGTCAGCCAGTGTCATTTTTCTTGTCAGGCTTTTCAGAATCTCGACTCGCTCACTCTGAAAATAGATTTAAGCATAAGGATAAGTATTGCAAGTTAAATGTATTGTGATATCGTTATGGATTATCGCAATATAAACAGAGAATCCCCCTTGTGTCTTTTGATATCAAATATATCAACACCAGTTGACAAAAGTCACAAGCTTTGGTCATCTTCCATTTATAATCCAAAATCCTACTTCCAATTTTTTAGAGTCTTGAGTGTAAAAGCTATAGCTGACCAGCTCCAGTGGCAGAGAAATTATTGACGTCATTGATTGTGATGTCATGGTAACAACAACAACAACAACAACAACAAGTCCATTTATACTGCGCCAGATTCCATTCACCACGTTAATGCTCATGGCGCTACATAGTTTTAGCAAAAAATGCTAATGAAAGGGGAGTACAGATGAGCCTTAAAGGATGAAAGCGATGGCGATAGCTTAAGATCAGATGGTAGTTTGTTCCATAGCGAGGAAGCACAGAACTGGAAAGATCTCTGACCAAAGGTTTTGAGACGGGTTTCTGGGACTTGTAACAGGTGGTTATTCTGAGAACGGAGAGATCTGGAAGGCTTGTATTTAGGCAGTAGTTCGATGAGATATAATGGGGCTGTTTCCATGTAGCATTTATAGGCCAGTGTTAGAATTTTGAATTCAATTCTGGCTTTAAGTGGTAACCACTGCAGCGACATCAGAGCAGGTGTTACTGGAGTCCAGTTTGATGTCTTCGTGACATTACGTGCTGCTGTATTTTGTACACATTGGAGCCTGTGGAGTTGATCATTTGTGATGTTACTCATGAGACCAATGACGTCATGTGGAAACCTAAACAATCTAAGGCTAAAAAAATAATAGTCTTGGTTCTCAGGCACAGCCCGCATTATCATAAAGTCTGCCGCACGTTTTGTTTTTATTTCCATTTTCCCCAAAAATATAAAAATCCTAATACTTAAACACAATGCACAAAAAAAAATAGAAAATGGAAACAAAAACAAAATGCAATGAACTTTATGATGTAGTGGGCAGTGCCTGAGAACCAAGACTTATTTTTTTAGCCTAATACCTACTGATTGCACAATTTCACCGACGTATCAGTTGTTGCAGGTAAGGTTGGTGGTTTTGCAATCACAAGTGACAGGAATGATTTTCTGGTTTTGCGACCCAAGATGGAATATGGTGTAAAATTGTGTTTGAATGAAGTAATGCGACAGGTTCAGAATGAGGCCTCGCTTATACGACACAATGTGAGTTACATGACCATCCCCACTGACAAACCACTAGTCAGGTCTCTTGTGCACGACCTGACGACCTCCCATGACCTCCCTTGACCTACCTCATTGGGCAGCCCACAGTTGAGACACTTGTCCAGTCTACCCGGTCGAAGCAGTGCAGGGTCCAAGAGGTCTGGCCGACTTGTGGCTGCGAGCACGTACACACCTGGCCAAGGGGAAACGGCATGGTTAACATCATAACGGCACACTTAGAAACAATGGGTGAGGTGTCACTTCATGTCCATGGTTATTGCACTCATAAAGCGACCTGCATCCATGTGTGTCTGCTTGTCCTAATCCAGTTGTCTAGTGTCTGCCCACTGAGATCCCATGCTGCAGCTTAACATGGACATGGTTCATACAGATGTACATACAGAGCTCCAGATAAGCTGCGTATCTGCGTAAAATACGCATCGGAAATGCAGAAATACGCAGTAAAATAAAACCCAAGTTTATCGCATACGCAACGAACATTACAGGTAATCTACAAAAATAAAACTTGCGGGTATCATCAAAATATTGTGAAGTAACCCTGCGTATTCAAATAGCAAATCAGCAACTTATTTTGAAATTATAAACGGGCATTCCGTCAACCTTGCCAAATATATATATATATGGAACAGAAAATTTAAAGGCCTTTCAATTTTCAACTGTTATTTTCAAGGCTTTTTTAGTTGGGTTAGTCTGTGAATATATTTTTAAATCCAACACACTACATATTAGTCATAAGGCCTAAAGAGCAGCATGAGTATAAGCATATGGCCTTCTGTACAAATTCAATCCTGTTCCAGCTGTGATATTCAAGGCTTTTCTGGCTATTTCGGTGATATTCAAGACTTTTCTGGTTATTTTGGTGATTTTCAAGGCTGTTCCGGCTATTTTGGTAATTTTAAAGGCTTTTCCAGGGATTTTAGAGATTGTCAAGGCTTTTCAAGCTATTTTGATGATTTTCAAGGTTTTTCAAGGGTGACACAAAAAAATCAAGGTATGTCATAAGAAGGAACATGGCACTTTTCAGTTGTCAGGCAAGCAGTACCCGAGAAGATAGATAAATGCACATAAAAGTGCAACTGTATTTCAACTGCACACATCAGTGATCACAGGGTCAAGGTCATGTGTTTAAATAGACGGTCAGAGACCCCACTTTAAAGTCCTGAAGGTCCCTACCCTCATGAGCTGAAGCGATGTCTGCTTTGGTTTTGACCAGCCAACTAATACAGGGATCGATTTCACCTCATCCAAGCTGCACCAGTGCAGGTAAAACATTGCTAGTGCAGGTAACTTGTATTGCCAGGTTGCACCCAGTGCAGGTAACATTTCCTACCACAAGTGCACGGCAGCTGTTATGTTTGATATAAGTGGAAAACTTTAAAAAAAGTTTTAGAACTTGCTGCAAATCTTTTCAAATCCAGAAAACAAAAGTTCATGAAATTAGTGAAATACACAGGAGATCTGAATGCAGTAGACTTGCAGAACTAATTCTTCACAATTACCATTAGAAGTCACTCCTGAGGGTACATTCACATCAAACAGCCACTTTGAAACTTCTGTTTAAGTCTGTTTACTGGATATCATGATGTGAAAAGCCATATACAGATTAACCAAAAAAAGTACGAGAGCACAGTCGCAAGTTTATTTTATTTGATATTCAAAATAACTGAAAATACAGTGTTCCAATTTATGATAAACTGGTGCAGCCAATATTTGGTTGTGCAACCTGATTAATGTACTTGGTTGCACCTGGTGCAGGTGGTAAAACAGAATGAAATCATACCCTGTGGTAACTGTTTTGTGTTTGTTTGTTTGTTTGTTTGGTTAACGCCGCACTCAGCAATATTCCAGCTCTATGACGGTGGTCTGTAAATAATCGAGTCTGGACAAGACAATCCAGTAACTGATGTCATGAGCATCAATCCACGCAATTGGGATACGATGACATGCATCAACCAAATCACCGAGCCTGACCACCTGATCCTGTTCGTTGCCTTTTAAGGCAAGCATGGGTTACTGAAGACAGCGTTGTCAAATTGACAACATCTTGCCATCCATTGACAGATTGGGCCTGCTTGAACGTTGTTCCAATATTTTCGTTGAAAGATGTAGGGTGGTGAAACTTAGACAATCCTACTGATAGCCTCTACTAATGATGTCTGAACCATTTCAGTTCCAGCCAAGTTTTTTTCATGGAAAACCATATTTAGAAACCTATTTTTGGACATTGCCCCACCAAAGTGTACAAATAATTCAAGGTAACATGGTGGCAGGTTAGTTAGACAGACAACGCACAAGGAGCCACGACATCAGCTAACTTGACTCTTGTATCCTGGAACTGTTTACAACAATGTGAGTGAGGAACACTTTAATCACTAGGGTACCCGACCGCCCCTACAACAATGTGAGTGTCAGGATTCGAACCCGGGTCTTCGGCGTGACGAGCGAATGCTTTAACCACTAGGCTACCCGACCGCCCCTACAACAATATGAGTGTCAGGAATTGAACCCGGGTCTTCGGCGTGACGAGCGAACGCTTTAACCACTAGGCTACCCGACCGCCCCTACAACAATGTGTGTGGTGGGATTCGAACCCGGGTCTTCGGCGTGACGAGCAAACACTTTAACCACTAGGCTACTCGACCGCCCCTACAACAATGTGAGTGTCAGGATTCGAACCCGGGTCTTCGGCGTAACGAGCGAATGCTTTAACCACTAGGCTACCCGACCGCCCCTACAACAATGTGAGTGTTGGGAATCGAACCCGGGTCTTCGGCGTGACGAGCGAACGCTTTAACCACTAGGCTACCTGACCGCCCCTACAACAATGTGTGTGGTGGGATTCGAACCCGGGTCTTCGGCGTGACGAGCAAACACTTTAACCACTAGGCTACCCGACCGCCCCTACAACAATGTGAGTGTCGGGATTCGAACCCGAGTCTTCGGCGTGACGAGCGAACGCTTTAACCACTAGGCTACCCGACCGCCCCTACAACAATGTGAGTGTTGGGATTTCGAACCCGGGTCTTCGGCTTGACGAGCGAACACTTTAATCACTAGGTTGCCCGACCGCCCCTACAACAATGTGAGTGTCAGGATTCGAACCCGGGTCTTCGGCGTGACGAGCGAATGCTTTAACCACTAGGCTACCCGACCGCCCCTACAACAATGTGAGTGTCGGGAATCGAACCCTGCTCTTCGGCGTGACGAGCGAACGCTTTAACCACTAGGCTACCCGACCGCCCCTACAACAATGTGTGTGGTGGGATTCGAACCCGGGTCTTCGGCGTGACGAGCAAACACTTTAACCACTAGGCTACCCGACCGCCCCTACAACAATGTGAGTGTCGGGAATCGAACCCGGGTCTTCGGCGTGACGAGCAAACGCTTTAACCACTAGGCTACCCGACCGCCCCTTCAACAATGTGTGTGGTGGGATTCGAACCCGGGTCTTCGGCGTGACGAGCAAACACTTTAACCACTAGGCTACCCGACCGCCCCTACAACAATGTGAGTGTCGGGATTCGAACCCGAGTCTTCGGCGTGACGAGCAAACGCTTTAACCACTAGGCTACCCGACCGCCCCTACAACAATGTGAGTGTTGGGATTTCGAACCCAGGTCTTCGGCGTGACGAGCGAACACTTTAATCACTAGGGTACCCGACCGCCCCTACAACAATGTGAGTGTCAGGATTCGAACCCGGGTCTTCGGCGTGACGAGGGACCACTTTAACCACTAGGCTACCCGACCGCCCCTACAACAATGTGAAGACAGGCACTGTACCTTCCAAGCCTTCGACTCCGTCCAGCTGTGTCAGCAGCTGGTTGACGACGCGGTCCGTCACTCCGGTACTGTCATGTCCTCGTCTGGAACAGGGCATCGATCATCATCAATACTTCACAGAATTGTATACACCTTGTTTTTCCATCACCCCGAAAAAACCCTCTTTATGTTGTAGTCTCTACATTTAAACAAGGAATCAAGGTCTGGTTCCAGATAATCTCTTAAATCTAAGCACAAAGAACACTTCGTTTGTTTGTTTGTTGTTTAACGCCATACTCAGCAATATTCTAGCTATATGATGGCAGTCTATCAATAATCAAGTCTGGAGCAGACAATCGATGAGCATCGATCCACGCAATTTGGGTCGATGACATGCATCAACCAAGTCAGCAAGCCTGACCACCTGATCCCATTAGTGGCCTCTTACGACAAGGGTAGTCACCTTATACGGCAAGCATGGGTTGCTGCTATTCTAGCCCGCGTCTTCACGCGTCTCACAGCAAACAGCGACTGACCCAGGTATCAGAGAAACTATACCCAGCCACGAAGGCGTCCTTCAGGTGAGAGGAGTTTTCACCTACATCATAAACAGCCTAAAATTTCACCATGATCTATAGAAATGCTGAGAAAAGATGTTTTTTCCATATGGAATATCCATAAGTATGTCAGCACTGATAATTAACATTTATATTATGACAAATCAAAATATTGGGAAAATTTCCCTCTGGTGTAAATATGATTGAATATTGTTACACCATAGTCAGCAATGTCTCAGCCATGAGTTCATACATAATGAGAGAGTGAGTGAGTGAGTGAGTGAGTTTGGTTTAACGCCGCTTTTAACAGTATTCCAGTTATATCGCGGCGTGTCAGCTTAATGTGGGAGGAAAGCCCGAAGTGATGCAGGTCTCAGACATTTACCACTTCGGTCAAACTCACGAGCACGGGTATGGTGCTGACAAACTTAGAAATATAATTGGGGCGAACCGGGATTCGAACCAAAAATCATAGGTTTCTGGCACGCCCAAGGGACGCAACTCTGCACAGTGAATCGCGGCACCTTAGACGAGTGGGCCACCCCTGCCCCCTCATACATAGTGAACTCAGGCAACCTGGTGGTCAATAGCTACAGCAGCAACCCATGCCATCAGGGTGCACTGACACTAAGTCCATCACGTCACATGATTGAGCGAACATGATCAGGTCCTAGTACTCCTACAGGTCCTTTCTACTCTCTAACCCCCATGGGGTATCTTACCTATCTACTCTCTAATCACCATGGGGTATCTTACCTTTCTACTCTCTAATCCCCATTGGGTATCTTACCTTTCTACTCTCTAATCCCCATGGGGTATCTTACCTTTCTACTCTCTAATCCCCACGGGGTATCTTACCTTTCTACTCTCTAATCCCCATGGGGTATCTTACCTTTCTACTCTCTAATCCCCACGGGGTATCTTACCTTTCTACTCTCTAATCACCATGGGGTGTCTTACCTTTCTACTCTCTAATCCCCACAGGGTTATCTTACCTTTCTACTCTCTAATCCCCACGGGGTATCTTACCTTTCTACTCTCTAATCACCATGGGGTGTCTTACCTTTCTACTCTCTAATCCCCACAGGGTTATCTTACCTTTCTACTCTCTAATCACCATGGGGTATCTTACCTTTCTACTCTCTGATCCCCACGGGGTATCTTACCTTTCTACTCTCTGATCCCAATGGGGTATCTTACCTTTCTACTCTCTTATCCCCACAGGGTATCTCACCTTTCTACTCTCTAATCCTCACAGGGTATCTTACCTTTCTACTCTCTAATCCCAATGTTATCTTACCTTTCTACTCTCTAATCCCAACAGGGTATCTCACCTTTCTACTCTCTAATCCTCACTGGGCATATTACCTTTCTACTCTCTAATCCCCACGGGGTATATTACCTTTCTACTCTCTATTCCCCACGGGGTATCTTACCTTACTACTCTCTAATCCCCAGGGTATCTTATCTATACAAAACAACAAAGGGCTTCTTACCTTGGTGCAATGGAGTCAAACTCATCAAAAAATAGAATACAGGGCTTGGCACTCTGAGCTCTGAAACAAACAAGAACGACCATCCATATCTCCACCTCAGATAGAGTCCATTTGAACAGCATTAAACAGAAAAGAAGCTGGGTCTATAGTTGCGTGAAATTAATAGATGCCTGGGTGTCTAACAGAGGAAATACTGTATATTGTTTTTAGTTGGATTACAGATTTATTCGACAAATTAAAGTCAGAAGAAGAAAGAGACATTTCTATAAAAAAAACAAAAACAGTGTGTAAAATGCACACTTTCCTTTGAAGATCTACTTCAAAGTTGTCAAAGCCAGGGACAAAATTCTTAGATTTATCCTGCACTGAATCAGTTATGATTTATCAATTTACAGAAATAGCAAGGTAAACAATGATTTTTATTAAAACATTCAGCACATAACCATTAATGATAAAATACTGTTTAGTGTGTGCTGAGTTGGCGGAGTGTCAAGTTAGAAACAATAATTAACCTTGATCCAACCAATACGGAAAGTTTAATCATACACGAAATCTTCTGCTATTCCAGAAATTCCAGGACTCAGTTCCTACCTTGTGAAGAGATCTCGTACTGCCTGCTCACTGGCGCCAATGTACTTGCTGAGTAACTCCGGCCCCTAGGAGAATTACAAACACATGTACAGATTAAGCATGAAGTGTTTCCACACAAACATTACTATTTGCCTTAACCTCAAGTTAGTGAGTTCATTGTGTTTTATGCCGACTTGATAGTGAGTTGGGTTAAGGCCGCTCTAAATAGTATTCCAGTTATATCACAGCGTGTCAGCTTAATGTGGGAGGAAAGCCCGAAGTAATGCAGGTCTCGGACATTTACCACTTCGGTAAAACCCACGACCACAGGATTAGAACCCACAACCCTGGCGTGCTAAGGGGACGAAACTCTGCACTGCAAATCGCAGTGCCTTAGAGTACTGAGCCACCTGTTCCCCCCTGACTTGATAAGTAGCGTGTCTGCTTGGTGTGGGAGGAAAGGCCATGAGATTTTGGTTTCAGAGGTTTCCCACTTTGGTGAAACCATCAACGGTACTGAGAAACCTGGAAACATAAACAGGGCAAATCTGGGATTCGAACCCAGAATCTAAGGTTCTGCCATGCCTAAAGGAAGCAACAAATGGCTGTGCCTAAGATGACTGGACACCGGTGCCCTCTCCCATATGAGTGTGCTACTTTACTGCCGGACTCTCACAGATCTACTGTGATTGTACTGGACTTTTAGCATGGGCAAAGTGCAAGCAGGGTCAATTGTGATGTAACAAGTTTGATTCTTTAACAAGAGATGATCAGTGGACATATACATCTGTGTCTCTGTACGTCCATCATACCTTGATGCTGATGAAGTTGAGGCCACACTCCTTAGCAACGACCCCCGCCAGCAGCGTCTTCCCAGTCCCTGGAGCTCCATACAGCAACAGCCCCGACCGCAGACGAAGCGGACAGTTCAGGAACAGTTGCGGGTACTGCAGCAGAGAGAGAGTTTACTGTGGGTACTGCAGCATACAGAGAGAGGGTACTGTGGGTACTGCAGCACAGAGAGAGAGGGTACTGTGGGTGCTGCAGCAGAGAGAGAGAGGGTACTGTGGGTACTGCAGCACAGAGAGAGGGTACTGTTGGTACTGCAGCACAGACAGAGGGTACTGTGGGTACTGCAGCACAGAGAGAGAGGGTACTGTGGGTACTGCAGCAGAGAAAGAGAGGATACTGTGGGTACTGCAGCAGAGAGAGAGAGGGTACTGTGGGTACTGCAGCACAGAGAGAGAGTACTGTGGGTACTGCAGCAGAGCGAGAGAGGGTACTGTGGGTGCTGCAGCACAGAGAGAGAGGGTACTGTGGGTGCTGCAGCACAGACAGAGGGTACTGTGGGTACTGCAGCAGAGAGAGAGGGTACTGTGGGTACTGCAGCAGAGAGAGAGGGTACTGTGGGTACTGCAGCACAGAGAGAGAGGGTACTGTGGGTACTGCAGCAGAGAGAGAGAGGGTAGTGTGGGTACTGCAGCAGAGAGTGAGGGTACTGTGGGTACTGCAGCAGAGAGAGAGAGGGTACTGTGGGTACTACAGCACAGAGAGAGAGTACTGTGGGTACTGCAGCAGAGCGAGAGAGGGTACTGTGGGTGCTGCAGCACAGAGAGAGAGGGTACTGTGGGTGCTGCAGCACAGACAGAGGGTACTGTGGGTACTGCAGCAGAGAGAGAGGGTACTGTGGGTACTGCAGCAGAGAGAGAGGGTACTGTGGGTACTGCAGCACAGAGAGAGAGGGTACTGTGGGTACTGCAGCAGAGAGAGAGAGGGTAGTGTGGGTACTGCAGCAGAGAGTGAGGGTACTGTGGGTACTGCAGCAGAGAGAGAGAGGGTACTGTGGGTACTACAGCACAGAGAGAGAGGGTACTGTTGGTACTGCAGCACAGACAGAGGGTACTGTGGGTACTGCAGCACAGAGAGAGAGGGTACTGTGGGTGCTGCAGCAGAGAAAGAGAGGATACTGTGGGTACTGCAGCAGAGAGAGAGGGTACTGTGGTTACTGCAGCACAGACAGAGGGTACTGTGGGTACTGCAGCAGAGAAAGAGAGGGTACTGTGGGTATTGCAGCAGAGAGAGAGGGTACTGTGGGTATTGCAGCAGAGTGGGAGGGTACTTTGGGTACTGCAGCAGAGAGAGAGAGGGTACTGTGGGTACTGCAGCAGAGAGAGAGAGGGTACTGTGGGTGCTGCAGCAGAGAAAGAGAGGGTACTGTGGGTACTGCAGCACAGACAGAGGGTACTGTTGTCACTGCAGCACATACAGAGGGTACTGTGGGTACTGCAGCAGAGAAAGAGAGGGTACTGTTGGTATTGCAGCAGAGAGAGAGGGTACTGTGGGTATTGCAGCAGAGTGGGAGGGTACTTTGGGTACTGCAGCAGAGAGAGGGTACTGTGGGTACTGCAGCACAGAGAGAGGGTACTGTGGGTACTGCAGCAGAGAGAGAGGGTACTGTGGGTGCTGCAGCAGAGAGAGAGGGTACTGTGGGTGCTGCAGCAGAGAGAGGGTACTGTGGGTACTGCAGCAGAGAGAGAGGGTACTGTGGGTACTGCAGCACAGAGAGAGAGGGTACTGTGGGTGCTGCAGCAGAGAAAGAGAGGGTACTGTGGGTACTGCAGCACAGAGAGAGAGGGTACTGTGGGTGTTGCAGCAGAGAGAGAGGGTTCTGTGGGTGCTGCAGCAGAGAGAGAGAGGTACTGTGGGTACTGCAGCAGAGAGAGAGAGGGTACTGTGGGTGCTGCAGCAGAGAAAGAGAGGATACTGTGGGTACTGCAGCAGAGAGAGAGGGTACTGTGGGTACTGCAGCACAGACAGAGGGTACTGTGGGTACTGCAGCAGAGAAAGAGAGGGTACTGTGGGTATTGCAGCAGAGAGAGAGGGTACTGTGGGTATTGCAGCAGAGTGGGAGGGTACTTTGGGTACTGCAGCACAGAGAGAGAGGGTACTGTGGGTACTGCAGCAGAGAGAGAGGGTACTGTGGGTACTGCAGCAGAGAGAGGGTACTGTGGGTACTGCAGCAGAGAGAGAGGGTACTGTGGGTGCTGCAGCAGAGACAGAGGGTACTGTGGGTACTGCAGCAGAGAGAGAGGGGGTACTGTGGGTACTGCAGCAGAGAGAGAGAGGGTACTGTGGGTGCTGCAGCAGAGAGAGAGGGTACTGTGGGTACTGCAGCAGAGAGAGAGTGTACTGTGGGTACTACACAGAGAGAGAGGGTACTGTGGGTGCTGCAGCAGAGAAAGAGAGGGTACTGTGGGTACTGCAGCAGAGAGAGAGGGTACTGTTTGTACTGCAGCACAGACAGAGGGTACTGTGGGTACTGCAGCAGAGAGAGAAAGGGTACTGTGGGTACTGCAGCAGAGAGAGAGAGGGTACTGTGGGTACTGCAGCACAGAGAGAGAGGGTACTGTGGGTACTGCAGCACATTGAGAGAGGGTACTGTTGGTACTGCAGCACAGACAGAGGGTACTTTGGGTACTGCAGCAGAGAGAGAGAGGGTACTTTAGGTACTGCAGCAGAGAGAGAGAGGGGGTACTGTGGGTGCTGCAGCAGAGAAAGAGAGGGTACTGTAGGTACTGCAGAAGAGAGAGAGAGGGTACTGTGGGTACTGCAGCAGAGAGAGAGGGTACTGTGGGTACTGCAGCAGAGAGAGAGGGTACTGTGGGTACTGCAGCAGAGAGAGAGGGTACTGTGGGTGCTGCAGCAGAGAAAGAGAGGGTACTGTGGGTACTGCAGCACACAGAGAGAGGGTACTGTGGGTGCTGCAGCAGAGAGAGAGGGTACTGTGGGTACTGCAGCACACAGAGAGAGGTACTGTGGGTACTGCAGCAGAGAGAGGGAGGGTACTGTGGGTACTGCAGCAGAGAGAGGGAGGGTACTGTGGGTACTGTAGACTAACATTTAGTTCTGGAAATGCAGTTATCTTCCTTAAATATATATATATCTACAAAATAAAAAGTAATAATCCAAATGGAGCCCACTACAAAGTGTATAGTCTAGACTTGCCAAATAACTCTAGACTTGAGTTGGATTCAATTACAATTTATTCTGTAAGGTCTGTGAGACAGACTCAGGGTATTGCAACACAGGGACAGACACAGCTAAAAAGTGTAGGTAACCTTCCCACTTTGAAGGTGGGAGCCTGGATACCTTCCAGAAACTGTCAAAACAAATTGCCAAAATTGGTGGGTGCATTTTGTTCAAATAAGTGTGAAACACATAATCAAATATTTGAAACTTAACAAGAAAATTGAAGATTGCTGAAGGTATCCCGAAGGTTTCCGGAAGGTATCTGGGCCAGATTCAAAGTAGGAAGGTTACCGAAAGATTTCTGGTGCGTTTCCGGGAAACAGAAACCTACACCTTTTTTGCTGTGGGAGGGTACTAGTTTTTGAGGGTTGCACTACGAGCAGGCCACAGTGATCTGGCTGGAATATCGCTGACTACAGCACTAAACACATCAACCTCCAGCATCCCTGGCTCACCTTGGACGGCCACTGCAGCGTCTCCATCAGCATCTTCTTCACCTCCGTCAGTCCACCAATGTCCTCCCAGCCGCGGTCCCCGGCCACATGGAGCTGGACGTTCCTGAGAGACGCTGGGCGGAACCCCTCCAGGGCGACATCAAACTCCACCTGCGTCAGGCACATCTCCTCGTTCTTGTTGACCGAGGCTGAAAGGGAGGAGATGTAGATTACGCCTTTATTTGTCTCCTCCATCTGAATAACACAGTCTCAGTTAATCCAAGGCTGTATCCTTCCTTTGATAAAGTCTTCACACAGATATTGTAAACAGTTTAACCTCTCTTATGATTTCTTAAAGTGGGTCACCCAATCCAAATACATGCATCTGTAGGGTGGGGAAAGATGGTGTGGTGGGGGCAGGGGCTGTGTGGTGTCGGGGGGCAATCAAGTTACAAGAAATCTGTAGGGTGGGGTGAGAGGGTGTGGTGTCAGTCTGGTCTGGTATATGTAGGTTGGGGAAAGATGGTGTGGGGTATCTGTGTGGAGTGGGGTGGGGCTGTGTGGTGTGGGTCAGCCAGGCAATATACAGGCATCTGTAGGGTGGGACGTGTGGTGTTGGGTGGGGCTGTGGTTTGGGTCATTCAATCCACTTACAAGCATCTGTAGGGTGGGACAAGATGGTGCGGTGAGGTGTGGATGTGTGGTGTGGGTCAGCCAGTCCATATGCAAGCATCTGTAGGGTGGGACAAGATGGTGCAGTGAGGGTGGGGTGGGATGTGTGGGGTGTGTTGGGGCTGTGAGGTGTTGGGTGGGGGCTGTGTGGTGTGTGGTGTGGTTCTGTCAATCTATATACAGGCATCTGTAGGGTGGGACAAGATGGTGCAGTGAGGGTTGGGGCTGTGTGGTGTGGGGTGGGATGTTTGGGGTGTGTTGGGGCTGTGAGGTGTTGGATGGGGTTGTGTGGTGTGGTTCTGTCAATCTATATACAGGCATCTGTAGGGTGGGGTGAGATGGTGCGGTGAGGGCTGGGGCTGTGTGGTGAGGGGTGGGATGTGTGGGGTGTGTTGGGGCTGTGAGGTGTTGGGTGGGGTTGTGTGGTGTGGTTCTGTCAATCTATATACAGGCATCTGTAGGGTGGGGTGAGATGGTGCGGTGAGGGGTGGGGTCTGTGTGGTGTGTGGTGTGGTTCTGTCAATCTATATATACATGCATCTGTAGGGTGGGGAAAGATGGTGCTGTGAGGGTTGGGGATGTGTGGTGTGGGGTGGGATGTGTGGTGTGTGGTGTGGTTCTGTCAATCTATATACATGCATCTGTAGGGTGGGGAAAGATGGTGCTGTGAGGGGTGGGGCTGTGTGGTGTGGGGTGGGCAATCAAGTTACAAGCATCTATAGAGTGGGGTGAGATGGTGTGGTGTGGTGTTGGATTAGGTTGGGCTGTGTGGTGAGGGTCGGCTAATCGTTATACAGACTTCTGTAGGGTGGGGCAAGATGGTTGGTTGTTTGATGCCGCACTCAGCAACATTCCAGCTATATGACGGTGCTCTGTTAATAATCGAGTCTGGACCAGACAATCCAGTGATTGATATCTTGAGCATCGATCCACGCAATTGAGATACGATGATGCAAGATGGTGCGGGGTGGGGCTGTGGCGTGGGTTGGCCAGGAAACCTGGAACTCAAACTCATGATCTGCAATAATAGGAAGCAACTCCACACAGAGGGATGACACCTCAGACCACTGGACCACCTGGGTCCCTGCTCATAGACCTTGTCCTGTTCACTGTGTGATGACGAGTGACTTACCATCCACAAGGAACTTGGCATGAATGGCCCTGTTGACAGCATGTTCCAGGTCACGAGCTACGAAGCCTTCTGTCTTGTTGATGATGTCGTCCATATTTATGGCGTTGAATGTTGCTGAAGAAACGCACGTCTTGTTCCTGATAATGGAAGACATGATCTCTCTCCTCCCCACCTGCAGCAAACACAAGACACAGGCAATAGAGTCCCATTCAATCTGGTGATAACTGTATGCGTCACAATCACTCTCAATCTTATTATATTCAGGTCTTGTACTCCAATACAATACATCTCTCACTGAAGATATGAAGACACCCCCACAGAAGGTCGCATCAGGTGAACACTGAGCGACCTTTGACTGCCCAATTTAGATGAAGGAAGCATTGGTTCTCAAGATATACATCAACAAAGTCAGCAAGCCTGACCACCCGATACCGTTAATAGTCGCCTCTTATGCCAAGCATGAGTTGCTGAAGGCCAAATCTATTGCCACCATGACGATAAAATGAGATGCGCAGTAAAGCAGTGCACATGTAAAGGGAAGTAACTGTGTGCTATATTGGATTGCTTTGTTTTTAAGTCTTAGGATTTTGTAAAAAAAAATTGAAAATGGAAACAAAAACAAAACGTGCAGCAGACTTTATGATGAAGCAGGCGGTGCCTGAGAACCAAGACTATTAGTTTTTTTTAGCCTGAAACGTTTGATTTTATAGAGATAACCTAGTGATTGTATCTATCAACAAGTCAGTCAGTCTTCCAATGTGTCTTTTCTACTGGTCATAACATTACAGACACGACTAAAGTCCAGTTTAATCGGAGGCATGTAAGCAAGCGATCTCAATGAAACAACTCCTGTGCTCACTCAATAACAATGTTATAAGCGGTTCTTATTAGAATATTATTTTGGTGAAAAAAACAGGGTTGAAAGATAAATTTCATGGTTTAAGCTGACAGCCTGAAATGTTTATGTACGACAGATATATGTTTCTAGAATTTAATTGCCCATAATTAAGGGTGCATATAACACACAAGTGCGTATTGTACGTGAATAGTTAAGTCTTGTTCACATTGATCAATCGGAAGGGGTGCTAATTGGGATTGTTCACTAGCCAATATATATTAGCAAATACCCCCGTGGGCGCTTATTAGAGCGGGGAGCTTATTACGTCGAATACGGTACCTATGCCACCACATTGCATGATTTAAAGCTCTTCATTTGATTCATCTTCGTTGAAAACAGTCACACTTCGGTTAAATATGAGAGTTAATTTAGAATCACCAGGGTGGTACTGAGAACCACATGGCCAATCAGAAGCCAAAATGTGTGCCTCTTTGTAACTTTGTTTGTTTGATGGGTCACCTCTTACAACAAGCAGGAGTTGCTGAACCTGGCTCCTGATGCGGGCCCATCAGTAGTTAACATGTACACAATTTCATTGTTAAAAGTTAGATCTTCACAAAACACAGTCCAAAAAAGTCTATCAATTTGCAAACTTAAAAGAGGGAATTGTGCAATGGATTCACTCAAAATATAACTAGAATACCGAAATGTTTCTAATTTCCTGTAGCGACAAGATAATTCTACCGACTCCTACCTTGTCCGGGGGATTGATTGAGACCGTCTCCTGGATGAAGTGGGCTCCTCGCGACGACATCAGACTAGGATGTAAGGAAGCAGTTGATTGGCTGGTGGCAATCACTGCTATGTGGCTGTCGTTGTTGATCTCAAACTTCACCAAACTCTGAATCACTGAAACAGTTTATCAACATTCTTACGTCAGTTTATGCTACAACCTTCAGAGCCAAGCTACCAAACCTACATACTGAACGGAATTTGTTCAGAAGTAAGGAGTGACCCCATCATTTTCTTGCATCCCCTGACGTACAATCCCTCTTCTGCAGGCCTTGTGGAGCACTGACCGTTCAGTGGGATGAACATTGGTATATCTTTGTCTTTGGCTAAAATAATAAAAGTCTTGGTTCCCAGGCACCACTCGCATCATCATAAAGTCTGCCGCATGTTTCGTTTTATTTCCATTTTAAAAAAATAAAAAAATATTAAGACTTAAAACAATGCGATGCAATATACCACGCAGTTACTTCCCTTTACTTCCACTGCTCTACTGTGCATCTCGTGTTATGGTGAGGGAGGGTGCGAGTTTGGTTTTACGCCGCTTTTAGCAATATTTCAGCAATATGGGACACCAGAACTGGGCTTCACACATTGTACCCATGTCGGGAATCGAACCCGAATCTTCGGCGTCACGAGCGGCTCTCTCGTGTTATGGTCAGAGTGGCAATAGGTGTTTGTATGCTTATTTATGGAGGGAGGCCCTTTCCCAGGTTGAAGGTACACAACTGTTTATTTGGTTACATGCCACTTTCAACAAGCAAAAAGAAAACAAACATCGAAAAAAATACATGTATTTTCAAAAGTCATTGCCTGAGAACCAATTCTTTGATGTTTTCATCCAGAGGCTTTCACAGGGAATATCTTGTTGGTGAGATGAAGAATATCTCATTTTATTACTCGTCCGAGAAGAGATCACCCATTTAATAAACATATAGCTGTATTACACATTGTGTTGTTGGTTGGTTTGTTGTTTTACGCCGCACTCAGCAATATTCCAGCTATATGACGGTGGCCTGTAAATAATCGAGTCTGGACCAGACAATCCAGTGATTAATATCATGAGCATCGATCCACGGAATTGGGATCGATGACATGCATCAACCAAGTCAGCGAGCCTGACCACCCAATCCCATTAGTCGCCTCTTACTACAAGCATTGTCACCTTTTACGGCAAGCATGGGTTGCTGAAGACCTACTCTACCCCGGAATCTTCACGGGGTCACACACAATGTGTAATACCAAAGCACGTGCTTATGAACTGTGCGCACAAGTTTCACTAATCAATATTGAAAACTACCAATATCCCTCGGCTTATTCAACGACATTGGTTGTAGAGATGATAGATCACTGAGAGGAGCTTATGCACACTCGTTGCAACCAAGAAATGTCATGTTACATGTCATGTTACATGACATTCTTTCGCCGGTGAGTTGTGCAACAAAATTCCACAAACTATGTCATAGATGATTGTGATGTGATTTTTAGTTTTGTGGTGGATCGCCCGTCCACAAGGCAATCATAAGGCAAAAACAATCCTCAGTCTATGAGTTACGATAACCTTAGCGCTACGATAGCTTTGAGGAATGGACTCAGGAATTCTAAAGGTAGACTGTTATTAAATTAATTCGTGTCAACTTTTGATGTGTTTGAAGTATGATTCTGTTAAACTCAATAGAATTATGCTGTGGATCGCATTGATGTCTGCCTTCTCACAAACGACAGTGAAATTTTAAAAAAGTTATTGGCAGCAAGTAATAAATAAAATACTGAACTCGCTCTCGTATCTGATGAGCGAGAACCAGAACTATTCACTTGTTTCATAAACTTGGAGATCGTTTAGTAATCTCTATTCATTACTTGCCCGTGAAGAGATCACCTGTTTAATAAACATACAGCTGTAAAAGCATGTGCTCATGTACGGCGGGAACGGGTTCTACTAACGAACATTGAAAGTGCTCTCTTAAGTTATTGCGTGAGGAGATGAAAGACCACTGAGAGGAGATTATGCTAGGCTGATGTCACATGGCGTTGTTTTGCCTGTGGATCTTGCAACAAAATTCCACAAATCACATCATAGAGTATTGTGACGTTATTGAAAACTTTGTGGTGCAGGTCCCGTTCCACAAGGTGATCGTATTGCATCGCAACAACAGTTGAAGTTTCAGTTAAAGTATGTGAGTACCGATAACCTTAGCGCTACGATAGTTTTGTGGAACAGACGCCTGAATTCTAAATGTAGAATGTTGTATGGTAATAAATTAATACATGTCAACTTTTTACGTTTTTTAAGTATTATTCTGCTAAACTCAAAAGGATTACGTTATGGATCGTGTAGGTGTCTGCCTAATCATACACGACAGTGAAATTCTAAAAAAAAGTTATAAATGGCAAGTAATAAATAAATATATCTCCAGGAATTAGTAGGAAATACCTCTGCATTAAAATTGCATCACAAAAATTTGCAGGCCATTGTGATGTCATAGATTACCATGACATCACAGTCAAATGACATCACTTATCTCTCTGCTACTGAAGCTGATCAGCTCTACTTTTTACACTCAAGACACTGGCTATTACTGTTTACAAACTAAAACAGCTGGAACAACAACTTTGGACGATAAATAGAATCTCACCCTTTTGATATCAAATATATCAACAGTTGGCAAGCCTAACAGTTTTAAATCTTTATCAACATATTTCACATCGAAAGACACTCAGGAGAGATTATCTGTGTCCATGATTTGAGAATGAATGCCAGAAACTTAACAAGATGAATCTCCCAAAATGCTTGGATATCGGTCATAACAAGCAAGAATGTCTGATGATGACTTACTCTCGGCCACTTTAGCAGCATACAGGGCTTCCCCGGACATCTCAGCTTCCGGACCAGAAGCAGCCCCTGCGATGACGTCCAGGTCGTCGAGGAAGATGACTGCCGGCTGCCGCCATGCTGCCTCATCAAAAAGGTTCTCCAGCACTTTCTGCATGTTCTCAACACGCTTACCTGATGACAAGAGGGGTTAAGTCTGACTATATGAACTCCAAAGACATAAATATAGATGGATACTAAAACTTATAAACGTCTTAAAGACGACATATGTCTGAGAGACTAAGTTTTTCTCACTTCTGGCAACAGTCCAGCAATATCATGGCAAGGGACACCGGAAATGGGCTTCACACATTGTACCCATGTGGGGACTAGAACCCGGGTCTTCGAAATGTGACCAGTGGACACTCTAACCACTAGGCTACCCCACCACCCTAGATGATAAATGAATCCTGCCCAATCGATCATGATTATGAGTCTGGACCAGACAATCCAGTGATAGATATTTTGAGCAACGTCATGGAATGAAGACACGCAGCTAAAAGGCCTGACCCCTCGATCCATTTAGTCCCCTCTTATGACCAGCACAGGTTGCTGAAGACCAATTCTACCCCGGATCTTCACGGATCCAGAGTCTTCAGAAAAGACTTACCTCTGAGAGGCTTACAGTCAATGACGGCAGTCTGTGCCATCACAGGTAGTTCGGCTAACTGCCTACAGAGGGCCTTCCCGAAGGAAGTCTTCCCCGATCCCTTTGGCCCAGTGATCAGCAGGATGCCATTATGCAGCCCAGGGCTGCTGGAGAACATGGTCTTGGACAGCTTCCGGGCACCAAGACAAGCCTCTAGGTGGTACAGTGCTTGCTCCGCCAGTTTGTCGATTCCACTAAACACCAAATACAACAGTTATAACAGGGACTGAAAATCTCTCCAGATATTATCTAAGCGACGTACAGTTGACTATTGTTCCACCTGTCCTAGATTTTTCCATCTTCCTGAGGCAAGGGAGTTAACTGACTTTATAAACCTATTCATTGGGATCGCTATTAAGTAAGAGACTTCTTTCTATAGGCATTAAAACCTATTGTGAGGTTTTACTTTAATCTCATAAACAGGGACGTTGTAATGTCCCCTGGGATTTTATATAATATCCCAGAGATATTATATAATGTCCTGGGTATTTTATTAATATAACTTCCGTTCAGATTGTAACATGTAATGAAATGTAAAATCAAATGACAAATGTTTTCTTTCTATTCCCGAGGATCGAACTCGCAACCTTCATATCTGTAGCCCAGTGAGTGTACCACGAGGCTACAGAGGTGTTGATAAGACTCACTGGTTTTTAGAATGTCCTTTTCAAGATCCGTACACCAGCAACAGATATTTTACCCGCGTTTCCTAAGGTTCATGGAAAGTATGTTCCAAACATAAAAATGTTGAAAAATGTTGTTTTAAGTTTCTTTTTTGGTTTATAAGCATGGAAAAACACTTTCCCTCGGTTTTGGTAGACAGAGAATGCCCTGGGGGTCGGAAAAACCGCGGGGGCTTCGCCCCTTTGGTTTTTCCCTCTCCCCAGGGTATGCTCTGTCTACCAAAACCTCGTGAGCGTGTTTTCTCCAATACTTATAAACCTCCAGTGAAGTCATCCTATTGTTCTCTGGTCGGGTTAAATCTCATAAACAGGGACGCTGTAATGTCCCTGGGATTTTATATTATATCCCCGGGATTTTATAGGATATTCAAGTCATATTTGCTATATAATGTGTTATAAAATCCGATGGATTTTATATAATGTCCTGGGTATTTTACTGATACAACTTACGTTCAGATTGTAACATGTAATGAAATGTAAAATCAAATGACAAATATTTTCTTTCTATTCCCGAGGATCGAACACGTAACCTTCTTTTCTGTAGTCCAGTGAGTGTACCACAAGGCTACAGAGGCGTTGATAAATCGCAATTTAAAACCATTTCCCTCAGAAAATCATTCGGGATGCGGGTTTTAAATATCATAACAACCCTTGGACGTGTTTTATCCTATACATAAAAGACCAGTTTCGACCCTTGCCTAACTAGGTGGGAATTTCGTGGCTCAATCTAAGCGCCATCAGTGGCTATTAATGTTCATGTCCCTTCTATGTTCCTCCTATTGACCAATCAGATTCCACAATACGGCTGCGCCCAGTCCAGATGGACTGATCGATAATCAAGATCTTTATAAAAAACATGAAAACATTTGGAAAAAGTCTGTGTACTGTGTTGACAGTACACATGCTCTGCAAATCCTGCAATCAACCCCGATAAAATGTTGATTTTTTTCTTTTCGTTCATTTGGAACTTAAAATTAGCACTTAAACCATTTGTTTTGCACTTTTCAACATATTTACTCACATCACAATACTATTTGGGTTCCATACTAACAAAAATTGTCAGTTCTTCTGGACAATAACTTCATTTGCACCCTCCATGGACACGGCCAAGGAACAGGCAGAATTTCAGGCCATATTGCAAATGGTGCCATTTTGCATAGTCCTAGAGCCAAAATTAATCACCAGGTTTTACTGTACAAAGTTCATGATTCTAACTCAATATGAACAATCCGGTCCCTTAGTGACACTTTGCTGCTCCACTAAACTAAAGGTTGTAGTCCCTTGGACCTCCAAAATAAATCTCAGGTAAATCCCTACATTAGACCTTGATTATCGATCAGATCGTCCTGACTGGGCGCCATACTTTTGTGTGAAGCAAACGCAAGTGATACGAGAGGTGGAATCTGATTGGTCCATAGGGACATAACTCGTAATAGCCACTGGTGGCGCTGCGATCGAGCCCAGATATTCCAGCCTAGTTCATCAAGGGTGGAAACGGGACTTTTAAAGTCAGTTAACTCTCTTGTCTGAGGAAGATGAGTTTTATGCTGCTTTGAGCAATTTTCCAGCAATATGTCAGCAGGGGACACAAGAGGGCTTCACACATTGTACACGTGGGGAATTAAACCCGGGTCTATGCTTAACGAGCTAAAGCTTTAACCACTAGGCTGCCAATGGAGGAAATAAAAAAATCCTCTACCACCTACATTAAATGTTTTCTATATCAGGTTTAAAAAAATAAAAGAATTGGTTGTTAGGCAATGACCATAGTGCAGGTGGGCGGTTGTTGTTTTTTTGGTTGAGTGTTCAAACTAGCATGTGACCAGACAAACAGTTGTGTACCATCAACCTGGGAAAGGGCCTCCCTACATAAAGAAGCATACAAACTCCTATTGCCGCCATGACCATAACACGAGATGTGCAGTAAAGCAGTGTGCCATATACAACATGATATAAGGCAAAGTAACTGCGTGCTATATTGGATCGAACTGTTTTTAAGTATTAGGATTTTTTTTGAAAATGGAAACAAGAGTTTGCCACTAACGTGGCTATATCCCCCGCCCCTGTTGCAGAATTAATGACGTAATTAAATCTAAACCCTTAACCGAGGTGGAACTTGTCATGGAAATTGTAAAAAAAAGAAGAGTTTGAAACCTAAGTCCATCTTGTTGCCATGGAAACTTTGTTGGCCGGGGGATAATAAAAACGAAACATGCAGCAAACTTTATAATGATGCGGGCGGTGCCTGAATACAAGGTTATTATTTTTTTAAGCCTTACCGCCATGGTGTTTTTTTGGACCAGATTTGTTTCTTTCTACTGCCAGATATACTCTGACAAATGCGCCCGAAACCCATCAACTCTGCCTGTTAACCTTGTTAACGTTAACACACAAACATTTTTGCTTCACCCAGGGCTCACAATGTAAATGGGGGCACGGGTGGCCCAGTCGTCTAAGGCGCCGCGATTCGCTGTGCAGAGTTGCGTCCCTTGGGCACGCCAGAAACTTATGATTGTGGGTTCGAATCCCGATTCGCCCCGATTATGTTTCTAGGTTTGTCAGCACCATACCCGTGCTCGTGGGTTTCACCGAAGTGGTAAACGTCTGAGACCTGCATCACTTCGGTCTTTCCTCCCACATTAAGCTGACACGCCGTGATATAACTGTAATACTGTTAAAAGCGGCGTTAAACCAGGGGTCCGGAAAATTTAAAATCCCAATCGGACATTTGCATTTAGGCCACGCCCCCTTCAAATAGCGTATTTTAGTACGACTTTTCACACACATTACAAGTTTACGTATTCATAATATGATGAATTATGAATTGTTTCAATTTAAATTGTTTAATTCACCAGACAATTAATAACAAATAATATCATTTTAGATTTACATGGAAAACATACGTTTGTTTCTGTTATAATAACGATTTGTTAACGTAGTGAACGGTCTAATTAATATTCATGAGTTATAATCATGAGTCTGCTCAAGTGTACTCGTTGTAACATTTGGATCGAGACTATTATCCCATATTTGGTTATCACGTGACCTCACGGGAAAAGGGTTTTTTTTAAACTAAAATTTTTTTTAAAAACAAGACAGATAATTTAATCATAAATACTAAAATATCGTTGATAGCAATAGTTATTTGAATACTTTTTTCATCTGTACTTAATTATTGACCATAAAAAAATTGGATATCGATCGTCCGAGAAAGCAAAATGGCGGTCAATCAAGATTCAATATACGACTAGCTACTGAAAACAATAAAATCTGCAAATCCTCATTGTATGTCAACCAAGTGAAAGTCGTTAGCCACGACTTACAAAATGATCGTCCAGACTTTGAGGGTTTGGCAGATCCGCTCGACTGATCTGCATCGGTCGACTGGCTGTCGTCACGCTTTCGCTTCTTGTCTGAGGTTACGTATCGTAACATTGTGAGGATAATGAGGTACATCGATGATGCAAGGTATTAATGTACAGTTGTAAACACCTTTCACTCAAATTAACAAGATGTTCTCAGTAATTAATCCTCGATTAATCAGTGTCAACTCAGTTTATTGCCTATTACAGTGATTGACCGATTGGACTATCATGTAGGTACGATGTATTTACAGCAATCAAAACAAACAAAGCTTGTCAGTGTAGTTAATCTTCATTGTGTTGCAACTGCAGACAGAAACTGCTCAGTCCTAACTGTTGATCATGTCCGGTCAAAATTTAAGAATGTCCGGACAATACTTTTTTAAAATGTCCGGTAAGCAATATTTTAAAACGGACATTTGAGATTCCCAATCGGACATGTCCGGCGCATATGACGGTTTCCGGACCCCTGCGTTAAACCCAACTCACTCACTCACTCACTCACAATGTAAATTATTTGAATCCATTCGCAATTTGTATGCAACAATACCACGCAATATTCATCCAATAAAACCGGGAGCGATGTGCTGTCGTAGCGTGAGATGTGATGTACCCACCCCAGGTGTCTCAGTTGTATGACCGGGACCATCGGGTCAAAGTCCGACACAAATCGGAAGGGCAGGAAGGGGCTGATGATGGTGTCGTCTTTGGGAACATCCTTCTGCACCCCGATCACCATGTTGTCAATGTTCTCGGAGTGGAGGAACATGTACTGCTGCCGGCCATCATTCTCAACAGGGGTGAAGGTCAACTGTGCCTCAAGGTGAAGGCCTGCAAGATGGACGCAGACTTTGTCATAGTGAGATGAAGGTGTTTGTGGGTTTGTTGTTTTACGCCGCACTCAGCAACATTCCAGCTATATGATGGAGGTCTGTAAAAATCGAGTCTGGATCAGACAATCCAGTGATTGACATCATGAACATCTATCCACGCGGGATACGATGACATGCATCAACCAAATCAGCGAGCCTGACCACCCGATCCCGTTAGTGGCCTCTTACAACAAGCATAGTCACCTTTAACGGCAAGAATGGGTTGTTGAAGACCTATTCTACCCCGGATCTTCATTGGTCGAGATGAAGGTGAAGTAGATTGTTTTATGCCATTCAATAGTTTCCACAACTCAAAAATGTTTACAATCCTCAAATAGGCAACAAAGGTGGGTAAATAATCATAACAATCATGGCTCCCAATCTTACCTTCAAATTGAAGTCTTACCTGCATAAATCATGAACTTGGTCACCTGCCCGCATAAATCATGAACTTGGTCACCTACCCGCATAAATCATGAACTTGGTCACCTACCTGCATACATCATGAACTTGGTCACCAGCATGCATAAATCATGAACTGGATCGACTACCCTCATAAATCATGAACCGGATCAACTACCTGCATAAATCATGAACTGGATCAACTACCTGCATAAATAATGAACTTGGACATCTACCTGCATAAATCATGAACTGGATCAACTACCCGCATAAATCATGAACTGGATGACTTACCTGCATAAATCATGAACTTGGTCACCTACCTGTATAAATCATGAACTTTGTCACCTACCTGCATAAATCATGAACTTGACCATGATGCCCTGGAACACAACCAGCGAGTGTTCCTCATCTGTACAGTGTCGCACCCACGTCTTGAAGGCCAGCACAATCATATGTGGGCTGACACGACGGGGCTAAAACGGGAAAAGGGCATGTTTGATAAGACACATGCTTTTGAGAGGATTTTTTAAGGAGACTAGATATTTTTCAGCTACAGCTCCAAAAACCAGATAGCCTAACTACAAGAAAAACACCCTGAAACAATGTATTCAACAGACTCTGGCATATTGTTTCAAGCATTTTCAGGGACAATTTATGGAAATTGATTCAAATTTGAAATCATAAAATACAAAGCTGTGCAACACGAACACAGAACATCTTACCACAACAGACAGTGGGAAAAGCTGCAGCTTCCTCACTGTAACCGGCTCGGACTGGACTGTCTGCAACCAGACTCGTCCAGTTACATCCAGTTTCATCTGCCGTCTCAAAAGGTCGGGGACTATGACATGCCCACTGAGAAATGGCTGCTCCTGGAGCAGTCTCTCGACACAGTTTGTCCAGCGACTGTCACACAGCGATCCTTGTCTCTCAATGGTCACAACACGCACGATGGCACAGACATCCCCCTCCCCATCACTTTCCGACGTTTCGGGGGCCCTCCCGACAGGAGGCTTGGCACCTCTCTTATCAGCACCTCCAGCAGACATTGTCCGTTTCACGTCCGATTTCTTTTTTTCCTCCGTACCCGTTTCTTTGGGAGAAGAAAGCTTCCTCAGTTGAGCATAGAAGACTCGGGGGAGGTTGGCCTGCACAAAGTTAGTCTCAGTTTGTTTTAAAACATCATCAACTTTAACAAACACCATCGACGGTTGAAACAGTTCTGGGGTGGCTGAACTTTGCTCCTTGCCTGTGTTCTGCTTGTCAGGCTGGAATTCTGGATCCAGAGTTGACGGTGCATTCTTCATCTGGTGTTTCTTACGAGCCTTGGCTCTGGATAAAGACTTTGGCATGTTCTGTAGCACTGAGGTCTTCAACAACTCTTCCGGATTGCACAAAAACTTCATTGCCTGAGTCCGGAACACAAAATTGTGTCGTTGTAAGACAAACGTTTCCTTCTCCTCTATCTCGAACGACGTTTTCTCCGTCTCCTTGTCGGACGTGTAATAGTCACTGATCGGTAACCACGAATACATATATGCCCAGAAATGCTCCATCATAGACGACTGACGTTTAATGAGACGTCTGGGTCCGCGTCTCTCGGTCTCGTTGGCTAGAGACATCTTCCTCCCCAGTTCCTTCAGGTTGGCCTGCGTGTTGCCGGCATACATACCCGGGTAGGGGTCACTCTTACTTTTCCTCTGTCGGAGAGATGATTCCGGTCTTTTGCCATCCTCTTGACCAGACTTTTTCCTTTCCTGGGATGACCTTCTGGCATCTGCAGCATGGTTCCTGATCTTGGGGGCCACGATAACCTCAGTGGCATTGTCTAGTACGGCATAAGATGAGGATGGGTCCACGCTCACTGGAAACAGAACGTGACGTTTTGGTTTATTTTGTTTACATTTTTTTTGTTTAATGCTGCATTAAGTAATACTGTAAATCTTGAAATCAACGCGAGTGTGAATTAAATGCGAAAAATGTGAGTGGTCTTCTTTCGCATTAGCTGTTTGATTGGATTAAGGTAAGGATATGCATCATTCCACTTGGCAAGGGGGGGGGGAAGTCGCATTGATAGTGAGTCACATTTTTGGCTAGGGGTCAGCAGTCGCATTAATTTGGAGATCCATTAATTTCCAGATTTACAGTATTCTAGCTATATCACAGCAACCTGTAAATAATCAAGCCTGGACCAGACAAACCAGTGATTGATATTGTGACCACGTTTCAAACTGTAGGAGCAATGAACCAAGCCACTGAGTCTGACCAGCATGTCTTATACATCTTCCCGAGGCAAGAGAGTTAACAGACTATAAAAGTCCAGTTTCAACCCTTGCCGAACTAGGCTGGTATTATGGAGTTATATTTTGGCTGGACTAACGAGTCTATGCATAGTCCAATCAAAATCGCACACCGAAATCGAAATCCGGTTCGTAAACTGTCATGCAGATTTCGATGGATTGCAGGATTTGCAAAGCATGTGCACCGCCAACTCGTTGTCAGTAGATATTTTCCAAATCTTTTCATGTTTTTAATCAAGGTACTTACATGATTTGATGCATTTGGCGATGTAAGACATGTTTTATCACAATATAGATCAATATCAATCAGATCGTCCTGACTGGGCGCCACCATTTTGTGTGAAGCAAACGCAAGTGATTGAATCTGATTGGTCCATAGGAAAGGCTTAACAGGGACGTAACTAGTTATAGCCACTGGTGGCGCTACGATTGAGCCCAGTAATTCCTGCCTAGTTCGGCAAGGATGGAAACTGGACTTTTAAAGTCAGTTAACTCTCTTGCCTCCAGAAGATGGTCTTATAAAGCACTGCAAGCACTTCGACACATTTTGTTAAGACATTTTCAAAATCATATGCAAGCAACTAAAAACTAATTGGGGAAAGGCGATGTTTATTATGCATATTTTAGGCTCTGGTCAGCAGTATTACAACTGTATCATAGTGGGTGTCAGGGTCGATTGGTTGGTTTGTTGATTTACGCCGCACTCAGCAATATTCCAGCTATATGATGGCAGTCTCTAAATAATCGAGTCTGGACCAGACAATCCAGTGATTGATATCATGAGCACCGATCCATGCAATTAGGATCAATGACCTGCATCAACCAAGTCAGCCAGCCTGACCACCCAATCCTGTTAGTCGCCTCTTACCACAAGCATAGTTGCCTTTTACGGCAAGCATGGGTTGCTGAAGACCTATTCTACCCCGGATCTTCACGGGTCGGGGTGTCAGGGACCAAATCTGGGCCTGAAAAACCAGTGGTTGATAGTACGAGCATCAATCCACCTAAACTGGAGTAGGATGACAAGGACATTTTTCAAATTTGGTAAAGATATCAAAGAATGTCCCATCAAAAATGCCCTATTGCACTTGTCTGAAGCAAAATCCCTGTGCAATCGTCTGTTAATCATTGTACTTAGCTCTAACGACTCTCATGGCATGCTGTGAAACAATTCTGTCCTAGATTGTCAATGGAGATTTTGTAAGTGAAATGTGATCACACTAGATTTTAGCTAGGCAAAGAGCTTACAGCATGTATGTATGACTAGGACAAGTCAAAATTTACTACCCAGGTGTCCATCCTGCTATTACCCGACCCCACCTGGGTGCCCGCTGTAGGTCTCAAGAGATAGCTACAAACTGTCCGATTGGGAAAAGTATCCCTAGCAAAATGTACTTAGATACACGTATAAAACGATCTGGTCATGCAAACACTGAAGTTCACAGCAAGAAGTCTTATCTTTTTTTCAAACATATAAAAGTCAGAAGGAATGGGTGCATTGTCAGAAAGAAATGGGAACATTAGTGACTTGTAGTGTGACCATTGAGTTTTAGATAACTTTTGTCATTAAACAATATATCATGTGACTAAGCACGGGTCCGGGTAGTCCAGTGGGTACCCGGGTCCTGCTCAGTATCCACCTGACCAAAGTACCCGAGTTACTACTCGGGTAGTACCAGCCCTACTGGACTGACAACAAACATGACACTAGCAGGCCGACACTACCAAGTGTTTGGCTCCACTAGCTCAGAGGCCCAAGCCTGGAGTAGAAGAATGGCCTGACTGACTTACCAACAATGAGGAAAATACAGACGGACTTGGACACCCAGAGAGGGAGCACCTGCCCCGGCCACACCACACGCACCTGGTCCAGCATGTGTGTCTCCACAAACACTGTGTGCTGCTCCTGTAACACAACACTGGAGTCAAACACTACTGTCAAACACGACACTAGAGTCAAACACTATACTAGGGTCAAACACAACACTAGAGTCAAACACAGGACTAGAGTCAAACACAACACTAGAGTCAAACACAGCACTAGAGTCAAACACAACACTTGGTCAAATACAACACTAGAGTAAAACACTACACTAGAATCAAACACAACACAAAAGTCAAACAATAAACTAGGGTCAAACCACAAACACTGTGTGCTGCTCCTGTAGCACAATACTAGAGTCAAACACAACACTTGGTCAAATACAACACTAGAGTAAAACACTACACTAGAATCAAACACAACACAAGAGTCAAACAATAAACTAGGGTCAAACCATTCGTGACCAACTCGTGTTATTCCGGGACAAGCCAAATATCGACTCGTGCCCATCTCGTGGCCATTTTTGTGACCGGGTTCTGTCTTTGCACAAACGGGCATACCCAAAACAATTGTCAACTCGTTGCGTAATGGTTCACTTATATCTCCCAATATATTATATATAGTTCAGATGCAAATTAAAGCACATTGGGACATGCGGAATTATACAGTATGATTGAACACATTTAACTCTGTCTTGGGTATATTTTTAGATGCAAGACATATGTAAAATCAAAAATTATTTCTGAGGGATTCTTTGACGAAGAACTTGAAATCATACGCTCATTCTGATTGGTTTCTCGTTTTTTCGCACATAACATTCATCGATAGGGGGACGAGTCTTCTTGCAGGTGACGGAAAGGGGCGAGTGGTGATGAATGGGGTCAAACATTATACAAGAGACAAAAATCCGGGGTAGAATAGGTCTTCAGCAACACATGCTTGCCGTAAGAGACGACTAACGGGATCGAGTGGTCAGGCTCGCTGACTTGGCTGATGCATGTCATCATATTCCAATTGCATGGATTGATGCTAAGGATGTCAATCACAGGATTGTCTGGTCCAGATTCAATTACTTACAGACCGCCGTCATATAGCTGGAATATTGCTGAGAGCGGCGTCAAACAACAAACAAACAAATAAGAGACAAAAACAAACTACAGTCAAACACAACACTAATGTCAAAGTGAAACCTCAAAATAGGGGCAAACACTATAGTGGGGTGGTCAAACACAACATAAGAGTCCAACACTTTACTAGGGTGGTCAAACACAACATAAGATTCCAACACTTTACTAGGGTGAAACATAACACGACCATGACCACTGTCAAACACCTCCCTGAGTCAAACAATACTCTCGGGTCAAACAAGACTCGAGAGACAAAAACTATTCCACGGTCAAACACAACACTAAGGTCAAATACAGCTGTTAGTCAAACACAACACGAGAGTTAAACCCAATTCCAGGTCCAACCACGATATTAGACATCAAACACCAAACAATATTCTAGGGTCAAACACAACACTTGGGTCAGTGACAACACTACAGTCAAACACAACACAATGCTTGAGTCAAATACAGCACAAATGTCAACGACAACACAACACTAAAGTCAAACATATCACAACACTAGCGTCAAACATATTTCAACAATAAAGTCAAACGATACAACACTACAGTCAAACACAATATAACAATGAATTTGTCAGAAAACAAGGTTCATATTCAACCCAACAATGAATTGAATATTTACAGCATATATATGTAGCAGGGCGTGGAGTCATCCCACAGATGACATTCCTACCTTGTCAGCTTGCTGACGGGGTTAACCTCTTTGGTCATGTGGACAAGGCATCCGACCTCGGATCAAGAGGTCCGTGGTTCGAATCCCATCACGGGACTAATTTTATGGCCGCTACATACACATCAAATGGCCGGGACATAAACAACTGTTCGTTATATCCGTCAGTTCATTATAAGCGTCTTCGTAATAAATGTAGTTTACTGTATATTATAGCTAAAATGGATAGAATTATCATTAAACCGCCCGCATGTTTAAAATGAGCGGGCCACTGTAACTTGATAATGCCCTCATATTGCTTGACGAGGGGCCATTATCACGCCAGTTGTTAGGTGACGTCAAAGGGATAGGGATAGGTGACGTCACGTTCAATAGTGACGTCATCTGGTTTGTTCTATGACGTTTCCATATTTGTAAAAGTTGGTCAGTGACATTCATGTTGATTGCACTAAATGTTTCAAAACCGATATTGTTGTTTATTTTATTTGATAACAAATTCTATCCATTTTAGCTGTAATAATCGTAACGCTATTTTTCAGGGCATTATCATTTGCAGAAGCACTCGGTCAGTGGAAGACCTCGGGCTTCTGCAAATGATAATGCCCTGAAAAATAGCGTTATCCTTATATAATATACATCAATGTGTCCAATTTGAATACTGGTACTTTTCTAGGAAGACAAACCATCTATTCCTTAATGGGGGGCACAGGTGGTCCAGTTGTCTAATGGGTGCAATTCGCTGTGCAGAGTTGCGTCCCTTGGGCACGCCAGAAACCTATGATTGTGTATTCGAAATCCGGTCTGCCCCGATTATGTTTCTAGGTTTGTCAGCACCATACCCGTAAACGTCTGAGACCTGCATCACTTCGGGCTTTCCTCCCACATTTAGCTGACACACCATGACATAACTGCAATAATGTTAAAAGCGGCATTAAACCCAACTCATTTACTCACTAATCCTTAATGTCAAGTACTCATGTTAAGTACTTAATAAAAATTCAAGTACTTTCCCAGGTCAGTGTGCTCAAATAATAAAATAGTTACCAGGATCTCCCAATCATCCACGGACTGTGGTTCGACTGACACACGACGAGCAGTCCCAGGGTTCCTCAGTGCCTTCAGGATCACCTGCAACATGAGACAATACATACCGATACTTGTCTGACGGTTAAACACATGTACCTACCCTGACTGCAGTGATTTACCTGGTGGTAGATCCATGAAGATCCAGTGTAGAATAGGTCTTCAGCAACCCATGCTTGCCGTAAAAGGCGACTATGCTTGTCGTAAGAGGCAACTAATGGGATCGGGTGGTCAAGCTTGTCGACTTGGTTGATGCATGTCATCAATCCCAATTGCGTGGATCGATGCTCATGATTCATCACTGGATTGTCTGGTCGAGACTCGATTATTTACATACCGCCGATATATAGCTGGAATACTGCTAAGTGCTAACAACAAACCAACCAACCAACAACCTGATGGTATGTAACTGTAGACAGCTCTACTGCCATATCAGTACTGCCAGTATTAGGACCACAAGAGTTGCCTCCCTTGTATGTTTGTACCATCGTGTCATGTGTGAGTAAACCTCATATGAGGTAGCCAGTCCACGTAAGTCCAGTTTCCACCCTTGCTGAACTAGGCTGGAATTTTAAGATATGTTTTGGCTGGACTAACAATTTTATGCATAGTCCAATCAAAATCAATAATTTAATCGACATACCGTTCATAAATTTGCAGATATCAGTCAAGGCAGGATTTGCAAAGCATGTGTACCATTAACTTGCGGTTGACAGACATTTTCCAAATCTTTTTATGTTTCTCATGAAGGTGGTCAATTAATTTGGTGCACTTCGCCAGGTAAGACCTGTTTTATTACAATACAGATCTTGATTATTGATAAGATCATCTTCACTGGGTGCTGCCATTTTGTTGGAGCAAATGCAAGTGATACGAGAGGTGGAACCTGATTGGTCAACAGGAGGGACATAGAAAGGACATAACCCGTAACAGCCACTGGTGGCGCTATGATTGAGCCACGAAACTCCGAGGATAGTGGAAGGGTGGAAACTGGACTTTTATACTCAGTTAACTCCCTTGCCTCGGGAACATGGTAACCCTTGTCTTGCCCACCCCATCGATATGTCCGGTTGTGTTGGTGTGTCTCCCCTCGGCTCAGCCTTTGAGACACTACATTAGATGTTTAACTCCTGGGCCTTTTCGCTGGCATGGTTAATACATGTCATTGTATCCTAATTGTGTGGATCAATGTTCATGATGTCAATCACTGGATTGTCTCGTCCAGACTCTATATTTACAGACTGCCGTCATATAGCCGGAATATAGCTGAGTGTGGTGTTAAACAACAAACAAAAGTGAGTGAATCTGGGCAACACCTAATCATGCTTTTTGGAGGATCAAAAAGAAGAAACTGTGCCAGTGTGTTACATACAGGTACATGAATTTACTGTTTTACATTTAAATATTTTTTTTTAACATAATGTTACAATAAATGTCTATGATAAAACACTTGGATGCGTGAAAACCTATATATGGCCTACCTCCTCCCCACTCTTGAGGCCCAGTTTGTTGGCGTACAAGCCATTGAGCTCCACCACATCACCGGGCAGTGCAGCACTTGTCTCCCTTGACACGCTCAGGTACACATGGCCACTGTGACCAAACTTCAACTCGTACACTTTCACCTGAAAAGTCAAAACAGTAAAGTCAAAGATTGAATCACAACATTACGATAAAAAAAAGAAGAATCAAACACAACACTAGGATCAAATACTACAGTGGAGTAAAACAAAACAGTAGAATCAAACACTACAGTAGAGTCAAACACAACACTAGGATCAAACACTACAGTAGAGTCAAACACAACACTAGGATCAAACACTACAGTAGAGTCTAACACAACACTAGGATCAAACACTACAGTAGAGTCTAACACAACACTAGGATCAAACACTACAGTAGAGTCTAACACAACACTAGGATCAAACACTACAGTAGAGTCTAACACAACACTAGGATCAAACACTACAGTAGTCAAACACAACACTAGGATCAAACACTACAGTAGAGTCTAACACAACACTAGGATCAAACACTACAGTAGAGTCTAACACAACACTAGGATCAAACACTACAGTATAGTTAAACTCAACACTAGGATCAAACACAACACTAGGATCAAACACTACAGTAGAGTCAAACACAACACTAGAATCAAACACTACAGTAGAGTCTAATACAACACTAGGATCAAACACTACAGTAGAGTCTAACACAACACTAGGATCAAACACTACAGTAGAGTCTAACACAACACTAGGATCAAACACTACAGTAGAGTCTAACACAACACTAGGATCAAACACTACAGTAGAGTCTAACACAACACTAGGATCAAACACTACAGTAGTCAAACACAACACTAGGATCAAACACTACAGTAGAGTCTAACACAACACTAGGATCAAACACTACAGTAGAGTCTAACACAACACTAGGATCAAACACTACAGTAGAGTCTAACACAACACTAGGATCAAACACTACAGTATAGTTAAACTCAACACTAGGATCAAACACAACACTAGGATCAAACACTACAGTAGAGTCAAACACAACACTAGAATCAAACACTACAGTAGAGTCTAATACAACACTAGGATCAAACACTACAGTAGAGTCTAACACAACACTAGGATCAAACACTACAGTAGAGTCTAACACAACACTAGGATCAAACACTACAGTAGAGTCTAACACAACACTAGGATCAAACACTACAGTAGAGTCTAACACAACACTAGGATCAAACACTACAGTAGAGTCAAACACAACACTAGGATCAAACACTACAGTAGAGTCCAACACAACACTAGGATCAAACACTACAGTAGAGTCTAACACAACACTAGGATCAAACACTACAGTAGAGTCTAACACAACACTAGGATCAAACACTACAGTAGAGTCTAACACAACACTAGGATCAAACACTACAGTAGTCAAACACAACACTAGGATCAAACACTACAGTAGTCAAACACAACACTAGGATCAAACACTACAGTAGAGTTAAACTCAACACTAGGATCAAACACTACAGTAGAGTCTAACACAACACTAGGATCAAACACTACAGTAGTCAAACACAACACTAGGATCAAACACTACAGTAGAGTTCAACTCAACACTAGGATCAAACACAACACTAGGATTAAACACTACAGTAGAGTCAAACTCAACACTAGGATCAAACACAATAGAAGAGTCAAACACAACACTAGGATCAAACACTACAGTAGTCAAACACAACACTAGGATCAAACACTACAGTAGAGTTAAACTCAACACTAGGATCAAACACAACACTAGGATCAAACACAATAGAAGAGTCAAACACAACACTAGGATCAAACACTACAGTAGTCAAACACAACACTAGGATCAAACACTACAGTAGTCAAACACAACACTAGGACCAAACACTACAGTAGTCAAACACAACACTAGGATCAAACACTACAGTATAGTCAAACACAACACTAGGATCAAACACTACAGTATAGTTAAACTGAATACAAACACTTAAACACATCACAAGAGTCTAACACTATACTTTTACATCTGTCTGCTGGTATGATTTTTTGTTTACTGCACAACTCGAACTGACGTACTTTGGGAGGCCTTTAACAACATTGTTAAGGCAATCTGTTGCGTTGATGAATTAATGAAGCCGAAAATAAGACAAAAAGTCAACTTGTCAAATATATGGCGCAATATACCAAACAAAAAGTGATTTAATTCCCATTTTATGACATATCTCATATTGCTTATGACAAAAAGGAATGAGGGTTGTTCCACAACATTCTGTAAATTATGACACCATCATTGGGATGTAGGTGTGTGTTAGAAATTGAGGGGAATATGTAAATATACACATTTTTATCCATTTGACAAATCATTTGCACATAAACATACAAAAATCATGATGTTTTCTTACAGATTAATCTTTTATCCTTGTGTAGTTCAAATATTTTAAGAAGTTAGACACTATTAATGATACTTTATGCAAAACTGTAAAGACTATCATAGATATATGCCCCTGAAGTAAACTTTGAATTTGGTGTGACAGTTTAAAAGTGTACTCAGCACAATAGAACTGTAAATGTAATTGTCTAATTTTTAAAAATACCTATCTTAGAGAAAGACAAATATACCATGCCGCAATTTAACATGAATACCCCATTCAGACACAGCAAACCTAATCAGCCAATCAGAAATATTGGCTGAGTTCAAGCCCATGTAGCGCCTTAATTTCCTACCACCTTGTTTACCTCGGCGAAGCTCAGGGTTGAGATTTGGTGGTTGTTTTAAAAGAAGAAGACGAAGAAGAAGCCATTATGGAACTTCAATTAGTGGTAGTGATGGGAACTCCAGCCCAAAATGCCAATCTCTCAACACACCAATCCTTTCCCACAAATCAGCATACATTTCCTTCAGTTTCCTTCTGAGGCGTCAGCTCTGGACATAAACTACACTGAACCTAACCAGCCTGCATCAAAGTCTAGTCTGCTAGTAGTCTTGTTCAGTAGATTTTAGTCTCATGTCGAGCAATCAATCTTTATTCTTGGAACTGATGAGGCCAAAGGCCTACAGAACATTGTCTGGGGTGTGTTACAAATTCATACATTATCTTAACTTCATAGCATAGCATCGGCTTCATCATGCTCATAGTTTTTGTACAATCACATATTATTAATTTACAAAATTGTTACCATTTGGTATGTGTAAGAAATAGGTATATTAATATTTTGTTCTTAAATTATTATACACTGGACGTCACATAAAAAGTGATATTCATCTTCAAATACAATCAGTTTTACAAATCCTACAAATTCTATGTTCTCTTGCAGTATCTACAAATCTGCCTGTTTCAAAAACAGATCATGTGAGCTGCAACGAAATTGAAAAAGAGCTGTTTTAAACTTATTCAAATTACCACTAATAGATAAGGTTCTGGTATTATAGTAGTCTTAAATGTAGTGTATTAATTTGCTTTTCTAGAACTGGACAAGAAACCATGCCATTTTTGGATGTACATATATTTTAGGTGAGGTGAGGTGAAATGGGGTTTAACGTCGCGTCCAAGATTATTGCTCTTATATTGCGACGAGCATGTATGTGTATGTGTTTGTGTGGCTGCTTGTACTAGTCCGGACTGATGCCGATTTATAGTGCTAGCTCACTGAGATACCATGCCACAGTTTCACATGAATATCCCACTCAGACACAGTCCTTGTTTTAGCCCCTTAATGCCGAGCGCCAGACAGGGTAACAAAAAGTACCATCTTTTAACGCGGCCGGGGATCAAACCCCGGACCTTCCGCTCTCCGGGAAGCGGAGGCGGTATATATTTTAGGTCTGTGTGAAATGGCTGAAAAAATGCTGTGGCATGTCTAGAGCATCAGTGAGTGAGTGAGTCAGTTGGGTTCAAAGCTGCTTTTAACAATATTCCAGTTATATTGCGGCGTGTCAGCTTAATGTGGGAGGAAAGCCCGAAGTGATGCAGGTCCCAGACGTTTACCATTTCGGTGAAACTCAGCACGGGTATGGTGCTGACAAACCTAGAAACATAATCGGGGCGAACCGGGATTAGAATCCACAATCATAGGTCTCTGGGGTGCCCAAGGGACGCAACTCTGCACAGTGAAACGCGGCGCCTTAGACGACTGGGCCACCCTACATGTCTTGATGTTGCTGTAACTTAAATAAAATGACCATATCCACATTCGTATAACATGTTTTTAACTTTTGATGCCCTCAATAATTTCCCATGGACAAGCATCATATTATAACATTTTCTAAGGTATCTTGAAGATGCCATATTCAGTAATGTGACCCACTATTTAATAACCTTTAAATAACAGTAGATATACATGGGAAACCTTCCTCATTCACCAAAATACCTTTGCGTTTTCTGTGCCAGATTTTACTCCCAAGAACCCAAGATCTTACACCCAAGATCGCTAAACAAAGATCTGAGGACATCCCATTACGGGTCGAGTCAGAAAAAACTTTCGCGAACTTTGACCAACCACTGAAGTGACAAACATCTGCCAAGTAGAAAGCAGCTTTCTCGAGCTTTACGGTACTCGTTTCAGCCTGGCGACTTCCATTTCAGAATACGCTTGAAATTTATGTAAGCACAGTTCTCGATTAAAATTTTGAAAACTGAACAAACAAACATTCCAAAATGTCTAATATATGGTTGAAATTGTATGACAGTACTTCACATGTACTGTGCAACACCTCCTCCATTCAAATGTTTGACCCACGGAAGCGAGAGATAAACGATAATTTTGACGGAATTAGTTGTACGGGCCGTAACTGTCGTTCGGAATACCCCGTGTTAATGTTTTTGAGGTTGCATGATGAGAAAACACATTCCGATTGTCACTTTCATGATCTGGTGAGGGACGCTCTGATTGGTCGGATGAAAGGTCGTTCTGATGTGACCCGTAATGGGATGTCCTCAGATCTTTGTTTAGCGATAGCGAGAACTAAGATCTGATTTTAATGAGATTGAGTATCTTCTATATGAATATAAATGAATCGATCATGGTTAGAAATTGGCACTAGTCCTGTAGTCCTTGCTAAACTGCCCAATAGTCATGATAGTTAAGGTATCATAAGGACTAGTAGAAATTCGCCATTTTTAAGTGTTTTACAATATGTTATCATATATGACTAGTGGACTAAATATGTTAGTTTCTACCCGTGATATTATGTATATTTTTAATAAAAAACAAATGTTTTAGGGCCCAAATTTCAAATTGCAAAGAACCAGCGGTCCCGCCATCCACTAGTCCACTATCCACTAGTCCGCATAATGTCCACACTGAAAAATACTTCAGATCTATCAGACGTTTATCTAGGCCTAATCATTAGACAAGTCATGAATTCATGCTTTTTGTTCACCTCATCCTTTTCACCAGCGTTTTTCACAAGAACTTGAGACGGCGTAAGGAAGCAATGTTTGTTTCCGCTAAATTCAAGAACCGCTGCCACTGCCATGCTGTCAAGTCATTGCGACATGATGTGGAAATCCTCAGTTGCACTCAACACCCCTTGTTTTGGTCGCCATTGAAAATTGAAGCTTCCGAATGAGAGTTACTTCCCTTTCCACTTTTCATAAAGCTCCATTGCATCGCGTGCTGCTAAACCTACAGGGACACTTGTGCTTCTTCGATCGTGGCTTTGGCGCTAAATTTCGCCCCAGAAATGCATTTTTACTATTTTAAAAAGACCTTAGGAGAAAATTCAGCGTTTAATTTAACATGTAACGGTGTATTAAATTGGGAATTGTGTGTAACTGATATTACCGTGGTTCCAAAGAAAACGTGCATAGTTAAAATTGAGAAAAAAAATTGTTGATATTTGTATTTTCTTGTAAAAAAACATGTTTATCTCTTTGAGAGACCGGACAGAATTTTTATTTTCATGAGAGGCGCGGTTATTTAGTTTGACAAGAAAGACTAATGTTCTGTTTCTTATATATTTTCTTACTAATATTCACGATCTGAAAACCATATATATATCGTCCTTAAGGCAGAGAGTAACAAAATGCCGGGGAAAAGAAAGTATACACCCATATTTGACGGTGGATCAAATGATGAGCATAAAATAAACAATAAATGGTCATTCGATAGTGATGTATTTGATATGGGTCGCTGTCTTGGTTGGTGCATTTCATGGTATCCCAATTGTGCAGATCGATGCTCATGATATCAATCACTGGATTGTTTTGTCAAGACTCGATTAATTACAGACCGCCGTCATATAGCTGGAATATTGCTGAGAGCGGCGTTAAACAAAAAACAAACAAACAAACATAGATACAGCAATGTTTCGGCGACTATTTACATTCTTGTAATTAACGTATTCATAACGTTTGTAATATTGTCAAAGCGACCGATTTAGGACAACCATTGTCCGAATGAACATTTATTTCCAAAGACTAATTACTATGTAGCCATGACATGTACATGTTTAATCACTTATTTGCCATTATTTACACAACGCTAAACCCATTGTTAATCCTCATCACAGTTGCATATTATACACTGAGTGAGCAAACCTGTTCTACTATGTTACTGATATTAAGACATTTATAGCCTTAATAGATTATCCCCTGAGTAGTGTCGGGAATCACGTCCAGTCCATAAGTTCCATGACCAGGGGACCCCTGAAGATTCCGGGGTAGAATAGGTCTTCATGCAGCAACCCATGCTTGCCGTAAAAGGCGACTATGCTTGTCGTAAGAGGCGACTAACGGGATCGGGTGGTCAGGCTCGCTGACTTGGTTGATGCATGTCATCGTATCTCAATTTATAGCCTACCCATTACAGATGAGTTGTTATCAGATATTATTACTGATGAAGAAGTAGCTGAAGCGTTAAAAAGATTAAAACTCGGGAAATCTCCTGGTGAAGATGGAATCCCTCCAGAATTTTTTAAACTTTCAGAAACAATTCTTATTAAATACTTGAGACCTTTATTTAATAAAATATTAGATACCGGTATATTTCCTGAAGCATGGAACATTGGACTTATAATACCTATACATAAATCTGGTGTTACCTCTGACCCCAACAATTATAGAGGAATATCCCTGCTAAATGCAACTGGGAAATTATTCACGTCAATACTTGAAAAAAGACTACGATCATGGATGGATATAAACGATTTAATACATGAAGCACAAGCTGGATTCAGATCCAACTATTCAGTAACAGACAACATTTTCACACTCCAGGCTCTTTGAACTAAATATTTATCAAAGCGAGGGGGGCGATTTTATTGTGCTTTCATTGATTTCAAGAAAGCCTTTGACTTTGTGGAAAGGAAAAAAATATTATTTATGCTCTTACAAAAAGGTTGCCATGACAAGTTGTATAATGTCTTAGCTAGTATGTATTCTGCTGTTAAGGCTTGTGTAAAAACAGACAAAGGTAGAACAGATTTGTTTACAACTAGCTCCGGTGTAAGACAAGGCTGTATCTTAAGCCCGCTTCTGTTTATCTTCTTTATTAATGAGCTTGTAACTGACATTTATAAAACGTGCTGTCATGGTGTGTTTGTTTCAGAAAGTATTGAAGATATTATGCTACTACTTTTTGCCGACGATGTGACTATGTTCTCATATACAGTTATTGGTCTACAAAGACAATTAGATATCTTAAGAAAATTTTGCATTACCTGGGGCCTAAGTGTGAATCTTGATAAAACAAAAACAATTGTTTTCCGAAACGGTGGCATTATACGAAAAAATGAAAATTGGTTCTATGGTTCTATAAATGTAAAACTTGTCACTTACTACAAGTATCTTGGAGTATTTTTCTCCTCAAGGCTAATCTGGTCAATGGCCTGTAAAAGCCTAGCATCACAGGCTTCTAAAGCCACTAGAGCCATTTATCATGTTTTCAAAAGAAATAGCTATATAACATTCGAAACAGCTTGTACAATGTTTGATTGTAAGATTGCTCCTATATTACTTTATGGGGCTGAAATCTGGGGGGCAAAATATTATGAATGTATAGAAAAAGTACATACGTCCTATTTTTTAAAATTATCTTTGTATCGGAAAATATGCCTCTAATAAAGCTATTCTTGCTGAAACTGGGCGATTAAATATGTTCGTGTTTAGCAAGGGTACTTAAATACTGGTTGAGATCGCTACGTATGAATCAATGTCGATATCCAAAACAATGTTACAATCTACTTAAACAGTTAGATGATAATGATAAACACACCTGGGTGTCTGATGTAAGATATATTTTGTTTTCTTCAGGCTTTTCATTTGTATGGATCTCTCAACATATTGGCGATGAAAATCTCTTTTTGCTAAAAATAAAACAAAGGCTGAGTGATATGTATTCTCAAGAGTGGCATGACTCTATTTCTTCATCAAAATACCTGTCACACTATGCAAATTTGAAATCACAGAATTTTACATCAGTAATCTCACGAATAAATCACTCAGGAGAGCATATTGTAAATTCAGAATATCGCTACACGGTTTTAAGATTAACATGCTACGAAAGTCAAAACATACAAATGAAGACTTGAGTCTATATCTATGTACCCACTGTAGAGGGAGGCAATTAGAGGATGAATTTCATGTTTTGTTTATATGTTCAAAATATTCTTCTGTCAGAAACCACTATTTGCCTTGGTTATCCAATGTTCATCATGATAATCACAGTTTATGTAATCTACTCATCTCCAAAAATATCAACATTGTAAAGGCTTTGACCTTATACTTAAATCATGTATTTAATGTGAAATAAGACTACTTGTATTTATTTTCCTGACATCACGTGACGCAGCAATTATTGTAATGGTAATTGTACTCTAGGCCACATGGCCCAAAATACTGAATAAAGAATCTTGAATCTTGAATCTTGACCCCAATTGCGTGGACCGATGCTCATGATATCAATCACTGGATTATCTGGTCCAGACTCGATTATTTACAGACCGCCGTTATATAGATGGAATATTGCTGAGTGCGGCGTTAAACAACAAACCAACCAACCAACCATGACCAGGGTAACGTCATTGTCTCTTCGTCTGTCCATTGTTGTCCATATGTTTTACTTTTATACTGTCAGGCAGGGTACGGGATCTATATCCATTGCTCCAAAACACAAGCAGATTCGGTTCTCCTGCCTGATGGTCAGTCGGTATTCACTGCTGAATTGGAGGTTGTTCCTCGTGCACTCAAACTCATACCGGAACTTCCGGAAGCAAAGGCAGTCATCCTATCAGACTCGCTAAGTGCACTTCAAGCCATCAGCGACAGAAACTCAAACTCCAGGCCAAACACAGTCAATAGTATTCTATACCAATATACAAAACTATCAGACCAAGGAAAACAGGTGGAGTTGGATCCCGTCTCACGTGGATATTCATGGAAATGAAAAACAGACACTAGCTCTAGACAAAGCGGAGATACAGTCTCTTCCCTTTAGTAAACTAAAGATAAAAATCGAAATCAAAGCCTCAGTAGCCCCTTAATGGCACGTCCAATGGGACGCAAGTGTGATCGGCAGATGGCGAAACAAACTCCAACCTAAAATCCACTAAAAGCCAAACTCATACTAAAATAAAATAAAAGTTGAAGTAGCCATCTCACGCCTCAGACTCTGTCACAAAAAGCTCTATGACAAGGTATGCCAATCTTGCAATCAACCTGAATCCATTGCTCACTTGTTACTGGAATGTCAAGACCAAGTCCCAGGTCAGCTCCGTTAAAACAAGAATTGCAGATAGATCGGCTATTTGTTGTGATACATCTTCAAAAGCCAAGAGATGCAATAGTGAAGGCCAAACTTACTCCCCCCCCCCCCCCCCCCCCCCCCACACACACACACATCCCTCGACAAACGCGTCTTTATTTTTAGACATAAACAGTATTTAATCCCTAAATTACATTTATTTAGATTATAGTATTCAGATAATTCAGAAGGTTATCAGGTATTTGTCAATGACGTAGAAGTTCTATTGGTTTCATGGTTGTTCGGTTTTAATGGATCTTCGACTCGCCAGTATATATTATATCTATATCATAAGGGAGTCAATGTACCACAGACTCATATGGGTGCCACCACACACGACACACACACACACACACACACACCACCCTAACCCACTCTGAATCCCGATTACTACTTAACACAAATCTCAAAAGCATTTGTCTAAATGCTTCTTGTTATTGTTTGTTGTTTAACGCCACACTCAGCAATATTCCAGCTACATGACGCGGTCTGTAAATAATCGAGTCTGGACCAGCCAATCCAGTGACTGACATCATGAGCATCGACCCACGCAATCGGGATACGATGACATGCATCAACCAAGTCAGTGAGCCTGACCACCCGATTGGTTGCTGGGTGTCGTACGCTTACCCGGAATATCGGCAGTTGGACTGGGAAGAAGGTGACACCTGTTGTGTTTGGGTATTTGAGACCAACACATTCAGGTGTTTATTTCCTGCCTGATTGCACACAATGAATCGCCGAGATGGTAACTTACACAAGCAAGGGTGACATTACGTTAGTCGCCTCTTACGACAAGCATGTGTTGTTAAGGACAATTCTAACCCGGATGTTCCTGCGACCCAGGGTCACATGGCCAACGTCTAGGCTGCATGAATTCATAAAGTTTGAACATGATATTGAAATTACACGGAGGTGTGTTTCACTGCATACACCGATACCACGAGACGCAGAAGTGAAAACCTCAATATGTAAATATTAACATCATCTCACATTGCGAGCTTGACCTTTCTTCACAAGTGAGTAAAACGCAGGTACAATAACTGCGTGCGTGGGTGAGAGTCCCAGGGGATTTTAATCTATTTTCTAGGTTATATCTAGTTGTATAAAGTTCACAAAAGAAGATTTGATAAGTGCACATTTTTTTAGCAGTTCATGCCAAAAATACTTTCAATACGGTGCATTTGTGTGTTGCGATTAACCTCCCTTCCGCGCCATGAAAGTCCACGCATTCTTTACACAAGGAAGTTGCTAATCTCCAAGGTCGCTGTGTAACAGAATGAGGACGAGTGGAGTGCTCTATCGGTCCATACACGTACTATCGCGTTAAGGAGCACAGGCAAAGACTTGAGTTCCACGAACAATTAAAACACCACAGGTCGCACGAACTCCACCATTCACAGATTGCATGATTTCATATAAACTGCACGGGGGTTACCTGGGTTTATTTTGGGGTAGGGGACCTTGGATCATGTACGGAAACTTGATATTTTTTTAGCTACAGCACGAAAAACAGATATATTTAAAAAAAAATAATACTGTGAGCCTAAATATTTCGGATTTTTTTTTTTTTAAACCACACACAAAAAACGTCTTGCAACAATGCCTTTCTTGTGGCTGACATTTTTCCAATACATCAACAGCCTGTTGCAAAAGAGAAAATTCAGCATTTTCTGGGACAATTTATGTTTTTCGATAACCCACCCCACCCGTGAGCTACTCCCCTCAAATGGTCCGTACTTTACTGCTAAAAGAGAACTCCTTGGTAACTGCAAATGGGTTGAGAATGTACCCGAAAACACCTCAACCTTGTGCATATTCATGAGCGCTTGCATACCCGCCTACTCCACCCGTAATTCCCCATAAACGTTTAGATGGGTTTTCCAGTGACGCGATACACAAAGTACCGAGCAAGTTTGAATCTGTTTGAAAACAGGCTGTAAGTCTTAGTTGCACGGCGAGCATGGGGAAGCGATTTCTTTTCGGAGTTGTTTGTGTATTGGTTGTCTTGAACCTAGGGCTTATTGTGACGATGATTATGATAGCACCTTTACCCCAATCTACCGAGCGGGAGGATACGCCCGAGCACACACCTGAGCGATACTCGAACACAACTCGGCGGCATCAGTCCAAGAGATGGAAGAAAATGATACGCCACGTTCAGAAAGAGGTAAGTGCGATTAGACGGAAAACATGCCGCGTCATACCAAAAGACGTTAAAAGATGGTACTTGTTGTTACCCGGTCTGGCGCTCGGCATTAAGGGGCTAAAACAAGGACTGGTGGGCTCTGAGTCAGTATACTGTGTCTGAGTGGGGTAGTCATGTTAACCTGCGGCATGGTATCTCAGTGTGCTAGCACTATAAATCGGCATCAGTCCGGACTAGTACAAGCAGCCACACACACATACACGCGCATGCACGTCGCTATATAAGTGCAATAATCTTGGACGCGACGTTAAACCCCATTTCACCTCACCATCACCTGGATATTGTCGAGAAGCTTGACGTTATGGGTTCCCAGAGTGGGTAAACCTCTAAGAAATGTGTCATTTCTGCTTGCGGACAGCTTTGAGTCTCCTTGTAAATTTTAAAATCATCATGACTGTACACTCTCCTTAACTAGAGTTGTCATGGACCACAGTGCTTGATATCCATTACTTCTCTCTCGGTTAAAATTGAGATGCAAGTTTCATTTGCTAGTAGTCCAATACAGACTCAATGAGCCTTCAGGTTTCACAACGGAGGTAAAAAGTAGTTTTCTAAGCCATTGAATTGACCAGCTGATTTGGTTTTCTACAGCCTCTTGAGATATTTGAGAATGTTGATGCGGAGTTACGTATTCTAACACTACTACCTTATTAATCATCTAGTCCAGTAACGTCAAACTTGGATTTTCCCCAGTAAAATGACACAGGGTTACTATTTTCAGCATTTGATAATTTTGTAATGGCCTGGTTTCTTTTTGTCCATCGTAGGGTCATCACAATGCATTCCAAATCAAAGTACTTGTAAATGCCAAAAAATGTAATAATCTAAAGTTTAAAATATATAAAAAAAAATATATAAAAATATTTATTTATTTTTTAAAAGTGTGATGGGTTTTTTTCCATAATGAAGACACTACTTCGCGAAAGTTTAATATTTGTGCTTCAAGCTATCAGGTGGTTAGCTATAGTTGGTAAGAAAAATTCAGAAGTAAAAGCTTTTTTTTATTTTACCTGTGGTAACCAAATTGAAGACATGGAACATTAATGGATGACGATTAAAATTGTTTGTGGTTTGAAAGGACGTTTCAGGGCTACTTCTTGTGCCTTCATCAAGTGCAATGTAATGTTCTTCATAACCATTTTTTAAACTTTTTTATTGTTCCCAGAGTTGGAGATTAATACAGTATTCCGTCAAAAACTTATTTCGAATAGCATAGAATGGCACAATACACTCTTTAAAAAAATAAAGGGTTGGAAACAAACATTGTCCTATTTCAAACCCAAAACGGTTGCAACACACATTCAGACTCAAACATATCATGTATCAACAGAGAGCTGAGAATCAAATGCTGATAATAAAGGTGGCCATTTTTTGTTAAAGTTATTTTTGTCATCCTTTTTTTATAGCAATAAATTTCTCGATTGAATATATGCTTTTGAATAGTTTTAAAAGTATATCTAATTTCGGTTTGGTTCCTTTAATTCCTCATACATGAAATGCCTTTTTCCCAATCAAACTATATGATTGATGAAGTATTAGAGTAGTTAGAACCAAACCAAATAAGATATTTTGTCAAATTAATTTTTTGTGAGAGATGATTATTAAGCCAAAGTTCAAGATCATTCCAAAATTGTTTAGTTTCATTACATTCCCAAAAGACATGGCTGATGTCCTCATTGACAGCATTACAAAAACTACAAACACTGTTGTCTACAAGATTCATTATTAATAGTTCCTTCTTTGTGTAGATAATTCCATGTAGAAATCTGTACTGAAAATCTAAAAGTTTTACATCCTTCAGTTTACATCTATAAACAGTAAATTTTCCAATTAAAATCACAATGAAAAATGTATTGCCATTTATCACAAACTTTAAGATTATTTTCATGTGATATTAATTTATCATAAAAGTTTCTCGCACCTTTAACAGGCTTCATCAGATCACTTAACCAACTGTTTATGTATAAATTCTGTAAAATTATTTTTCTAGTTTTCTGGATTGTTGTTTTCCATGATTCTGGTATATTGAAGATAACATACAAATGAAACAAGCCCTAGACGTCAAGCGAGCAGGGGACTTTGAGAAATGTGCCTTCAAAATGTTAGAAACAGAAAACACTGACAGACTATTTTAAGTAGATGAAGCAAGTTGTTAAGACAGTAGCACTTGCATTTACACGAGGAAACGTGTGTCGTTGATCATGTGATAAATTCAGTGAGTAATGTCTCTATTGTTATGTATAAATGGGAAAATTATTATTATTTTTGCACAGTCATTAATTTTAAATTAAGGAATGAATGAATAAACAACATAACAATATTAATATTTCGTTTTTAATGATTGTATTACAAGGTACACACGGTTATTATCTATCGTGAAGACGTCCGATTTTCGATCACAAATAACTTAATTTCGTTAATCCGACATACTCGTTAATCCGACACAATCATGTGCAACCAACGATGTCGGATTAACGAGACTTGACTGTATCTATAGTCTAATATTGTACCTTTTATCGGATATTTTAATTTCAGTTCTTCAAATGACATCAATCCGTTTTCATTGCATATATCTTTAATTGAGTAAATTCCAATATTAGCCCATTGCTTTACGTAGTATGTTGCTTGTTTGAAGATGTGATTAAGCCATAATGGTTGGGACAACATTTCTTCTAAATTATCAACATTAATAATATTTTTTTACAAAAGTTGTTACTTCATAACCTGATGAAGGACCAGAGTGAGTGACTATGGTTTTACGCCGCTTTTAGCAATATTCCAGCAATATCACGGCGGGGGACACCAGAAATGGGCTTCACGCATTGTACCAATGTCGGGAATCGAACCCGGGTCTTCGGTGTGACGAGAGAGCGCTTTAACCACTGGGCTACCCGGCCGCCCCTGAAGGGGCCAGAAGTAGCCCTCTGCCGTTGTTACATACAGTAAATAAGTTGTTACCCGTAAAAGTTCCATGTTTTCATATTCTTCCAACTTCTAAATGCCTTAATAACCATTGTTCAAATATATGTCAGCAGAGGGGGATCTCTTAAATATTTTTTATTCGCCATATTTCCGAGGTCAATTTGATTTGAATTCGGGCGCAAACAAAAATGAATAGTTAATGTGTAAAAATTACCCACGATGTGAAGAGGCCCACGTTTTGATTGGATAACCTTGACCTCAAGGACCCGCGTGAAGAATCACGCGGAACGTTTTCTTAAATTCCTAAAATACAACGAAACCTTTTCGGGGTTAACACTATTAAACCAAACAAGCTTGTCTCATTCATGGATTACGCTTGCATTCAGCATACATCTACTACATACGTTATATATTCGATCTATATGCATTATTTTGTTATGCACCCGACCGCCTTCGCGACTTTCAATTTGATATAATGTGGAGGCGGCTATGCTTGTCGAAAGAGGCGACTAACGGGATCGGGTGGTCAGGCTCGCTGACTTGGTTGATGCGTGTCATCATATCCCAGTTCCGTGGATCGATGCTCATGATGTCAATCACTGGATTGCCTGTCCAGACTCGATTATTTACAGACCGCCGTCATATAGCTGGAATATGGTAGTCAACAACAAAGAGTGTCGTACAGAGGACAGCAACGCGCTATATTTATAGATAGTTGAGGTCGCGTGCACCACAAGCGGAACACCGAACCCGCGGGGTCATAAATACACAGAAAGTACAATATCATTAAAATCAGATCTTAGTTCTCGCTATCGCTAAACAAATGAGTTGGGTTTAACGCCACTTTTAACAGTATTCCAGTTATATCGCGGCGTGTCAGCTTAATGTGGGAGGAAAGCCCGAAGTGATGCAGGTCTCAGACGTTTACCACTTCGGTGAAACCCACGAGCACGGGTATGGTGCTGACAAACCTAGAAACATAATCGGGGCGAACCGGGATTCGAACCCACAATCATAGGTTTCTGGCGTGCCCAAGGGACGCAACTCTGCACAGCGAATCGCGGCGCCTTAGACGACTGGGCCACCCGTGCCCCCCCTATCGCTAAACAAAGCTTAGCGGTAGCGAAAACTAAGATCTGATTTCAATGAGATTGACAAAGCCACGAACAAACAGATTTGTGAAACATAGTCAACTGTTCAAGGGTGTGTTTGTCTCTTCTTTCTTATAGTATAATATACATTTGTGTGCGTATTAGGGAATTATTAGTGAGTGAGTGAGTGAGTGAGTTGGGTTTAACGCCGCTTTTATCTTGCGAGTTATATTGCGGCGTGTCAGCTTAATGTGGGAGGAAAGCCTGAAGTGAAGCAGGTCTCAGACGTTTACCACTTCGGTGAAACCCACGAGCACGGGTATGGTGCTGACAAACCCTGAAACATAATCGGGGCGAACCGGGATTCGAACCCACAATCATAGGTTTCTGGCGTGGTGTGGGTAGGTGTATTATAGAAACTATGTTTGAGTAATCCTGACTTCTATGTTGTATATAGTTTGTTGTGTATGTTTAACTAATTTCATGTCATATAAATGCGTGAATGGAATATACATATGTGGTTGCATTTTAAATTAGTCAAATGTTGTCTTATGTGATCTTAACTGTTGTTGTATAACATGTTATACAGTGTTTTGACAAGAATCAATGCCCACGAGGCTTGGTGCTCTCCACCCACTGCAAATTGTACCTGGACAGCACGGGACATCCTCAGAAATTCGTTTTCCCCTCCCTTGTCGGTTCAGATTAGTTACGCTGAAGCTCTCGGTTCCAGATTAGAAAGACAGGTATCTAAGACCATCCATATTTTGTATATGTTTTCCAACCTCAACCAGCAAGAGAGCGGGCGGGCGAAAAAAAAAAATAAAAAAAATAAAAAAAATAATTGTTTCACTAATTGTTTAACTTATTTTATGAAATTTCAAAAGTTCAGAAAACTTGATAATAATCTTTGAATTAATTTATGACGTTGATCCGGTCGCTTTGCTTCGGAAAACGAATACAGAATCAAGATGAAGAACGATCAAACACGACCTGGCTTTTTTATGAGTGTGCAATTTTAGACGTATTTTTTTATACCATCGGTGGATACATTTCCACAGCGGCGTGGAAAACTGAGGGGAAGTAACGCCGTCATATAGCTGTAATATTGCTGAGTGCGGCGTTAAACAACAAACCAAACCAAACCCTAACAATGATTGCGGGCGTTTTCATTACATAGGACACTCATTCTCATGAATGATCCGAACACCATCGTGGTGTAGTGGTAGGGCGTCCGCCCGCGTCGCGTCGTACCAGAAAGACGTAAAAAGATGGTACTTGTTGTTACCCTGTCTGGCGCTCGGCATTAAGGGGCTCAAACAAGGACTGGTCGGCTCGGAGTCAGTATACTGTGTCTAAGTGGGGTAGTCATGTTAAACTGCGGCATGGTATCTCAGTGAGCTATAGCTAGCACTATAAATCGGCATCAGTCCGGACTAGTACAAGCAGCTACATACACGGGCGTGCATGCACGTTGCTATATAAGTGAAATAATCTTGGACGCGACGTTAAACCCCATTTCACCTCACTTCGTCACTTAACATTTCTTAAAAAATGTATCGATGCAGATGAACTCTGACAGCTGTCAAGAACCTCTTAAATAAACAACACGACACCTACGTTTCCTGTCACGCTCAATAAACTGGAGCGAAAGCTGCCACTACTTTGCCTCGTTAATGTGGAACTAATGCAACTGAACAGTCAAATACTAGTATACTGTTTCCTAGCAGAAGACGCTTACGATTAACAACAGGTACAATATTGTATATTGGTATGACGCGACCGGGGATCGAACCACCGATCTTCCGCTCTCCGGGCAGATGCCTTATCCAATAGACCATTAGGTCTGGGAATGAATGCCGTAGGCCACTCATGATGTGTTAACAGGTCATGCTTTTATGATACGAGTGAGTGAGTGAGTTGGTTTAACGCCGCTTTTAACATTATTCCAGATATATCACGGCGTGTCAGCTTAATGTGGGAGGAAAGTGATGCAGGTCTCAGACGTTTACCACTTCGGTGAAACTCACGAGCACGGGTATGGTTCTGACAAACCTAGAAACATAATCGGGGCGAACCGGGATTCGAACCCTAAATCATAGGTTACTGGCGTGCCCAAGGGACGCAACTCTTCACAGCGAATCGCGGCGCCTTAGACGTCTGGGCCACGATTGCCTCCCTTTATGATACGATGATAAGCTGATTTATTTTTTTATATCTTTTCAGCAGGCACATCATATCGACATTATGAAGAAACTTGAAAAGAAAGGTACACAGAAACACATATACTGCCAGGCAAAAGAAAGTACACACACATCTAATGTTTGTTAAAATAAAACAAACAAGAGCACTGGTTATTATTTGTTGTCGGTGGCCGAGGTAGATCAGTGGCCTAAGGCACCGCCATCACCCGAGTTGACATGGTAAATCGATAGTGATGTATTTGATGCGGGTATCGTGGTTGCTTTTTGCCTGTTTTGATTGAAAACCGCCAACTGGGTGTTTTAATATAATTTATTGACTATTTATTGATATGGTTTGATCATTACTCATGTCACAATTTCTGGGATAACATCTTTTGGTTTTGATTCGGAAATCACATCGCAATAGGGGCCAAATCCACGGGATTGTATTTCGCATTATTATTTCAGGGTAGACTATATTCTCAATCTACTTTTCCCTTGTAGTCTTGGCTTATAATATAAGACTCCCCATTCAAACGATCCTACTGTCGCGACAATTGTACATTCTTATGCAGGGAGCACGGGTGGCCCAGACGTCTAAGGCGCCGCGAATCGATATCGCTGTGGAGAGTTGCGTCCCTTGGGCACACCAGAGACCTATGATTGTGGGTTCGAATCCCGGTTAACCCCGATTATGTTTCTAGGTTTGTCAGCACCATACCCGTACTCGTGGGTTTCACCGAAGTGGTAAACGTCTGAGACGTGCATCACTTGGGGCTTTCCTCCCACATTAAGGTGACACGCCGTGATATGACTGGAATACTGTTAAAAGCGGCGTTAAACCCAACTCACTCACTCACTCACATTCTTATGCAAGTGATCATCGCACCTATGTGTTTATCGTTATGTCATCGGAATTGTTTTTAATCGGTCGCGTTTTCCATGTTCAAGAACTATCATACCTGTGTACATTGTACCTGTTTTTGTCGAGTGTTAAACCGCTATATCATTAGCAGTCTGGAATTTCGACTCAACTGGCGATCGCGCGATGTTTGTTTGTTTGATGTTTATTCTTTAACTTCGCTCTATTCCATTATTATGACGACGGTCTGGAAATAATCAAATCTGGACCAGACAATCCAGTGATTGACATCTTGCGCATCGATGTACGCAATTTGGATACGATGACATGCATCAACCCAGTCAGTGAGCCTGACCACCAGATCCCCCTAGTCGCCTTTTACGGCAAGCATGAGTTGCTGAAGACCTATTCTTACCCGGATCTTCACGGGTAGACCGCGAGCTGAACTTCTGTCCTGGTTCTGGGTCTGTCCTGGGCCTGTTCTGGGTCTGTTCTGATTCTGTTCTGGTTCTGTCCTGATTCTGTCCTGATTCTGTTCTTGGTCTGTTCTGATTCTGTTCTGGGTCTGTTCTGGGTCTGTCCTGATTCTTTCCTGATTCTGTCCTAGGTCTGTTCTGGGTCTGTCTTGATTCAGTCCTGGTTCTGTCCTAGGTCTGTCCTGGTTCTGTTCTGGGTCTGTCCTGATTCTGTTCTGGGTCTGTCCTGGGTCTGTCCTGATTCTGTTCTGGGTCTGTCCTGGTTCTGTTCTGGTTCTGTCCTGGTTCTGTTCTGGTTTTGTCCTGGTTTTGTCCTGGTTCTGGTTCTGTCCTCGGTCTGTCCTGATTCTGTTCTGGTTCGGTCCTCGGTCTGTCCTGGTTCTGTCCTCGGTCTGTCCTGATTCTGTTCTGGTTTGTCTTGATTCTGTTCTGGGTCTGTCCTGGGTCTGCCCTGACTCTGTTCTGGGTCTGTCCCGATTCTGTCCTGGGTCTGGTCTGGGTCTGTCCTTGGACATGCCCTGGGCCTGTCCAATCTCCTGTCTGGTGGTATCACGAGGAGCAAGCCCGTAGTTATTGCATCGGTGCTACCAATGTGTCTAGCAACGGAATCCTGTCCGGTTAACAACTCCAGTATGCAATGACACTTCTGTTCTAAGGACAAACGTAGCCTGTTACTCGTGATTTCAGCACTGACGAATATTGTTTTTTAACTATATGCATCCTGCGATCGTGCTTCACGTGCAATTCAAGTTTTAGCAAATAAAATCCAAAGCAATATTTTCAGTTGCACCAGTGTCTGTTGCAATTCTACGATTGGATTTACAGGATTTGGGACCATTATTTCGTGTTCGAAAACAAAACGCCAAAGGAAACAATACGTCCAAATAGAAATACATTACGCTACATGTTCAATCTAATTAAAATCAGATCTTAGTTCTCGCTATCGCTAAACAAAGATCTGAGGACATCCCATTACGGGTCACGTCAGAACGACCTTTCATCCGACCAATCAAAGCGTTGCTTACCAGATCATGAAAGTGACAGTCGGAATGTGTTTCCGAATCATGCAACCTTGAAAGTGTATTCCGAACGACAGTTACGGCCCGTACGGCTGATTCCGTCAAAATTATCGTCTATCTCTCGCTTCCGAAGGATAAACATTTGAATGGAGGAGGCGTTGAACAGTATGTGGGAAGCACTGCAATATAATCTCAACCATGTATTAGACATTTCGGAATGTTCGTTTGTTCAGTTTTCCAAATTTTAATCGAAAACTGTGTCAACATAATTTTCAAGCGTTGTCTAAAATGGAAGTCGCAAGCTCGAAACGAGTGTCGTAAAACTCGAGAAAGCTGCTTTCTAATTGGCTGATGTTGACGCCTTTTAAGTGGTCGGTCAAGGTTTGCGACAGGTCGTTCTGACGCGACCCGTAATGGGATGTCCTCAGATCTTTGTTTAGCGGCAGCGAGAAATAAGATCTGATTTTGATGAGATTGGCTACATGTTGGGTGTGGTAGTTGCCATATCAGTTTATCCATTTTCAGTGAAAAGGATGGACGACAGAACTATGCCTGCCGTTGCACACCTGTTCTTGAATAAAGCCAAGACTCTAAAGAACTCAGGTAGGTCAAGTACAGAGGGCAGCATTCAACTGTCGTCCAACAACTGAATACACATCTTCCCAAGGCAAGGGAGTTAACTGACTGTAAAAGTCGAGTTTCCACTCTTGCCGAACCAGGCTGGAATTATGGAGTTAAATTTCGGCTGGACTAACGAATCTTTGCATAGTTCAATCAAAATCGCGTAACGAAATAGATATCCGGTTCGTAAACTGCCGTGCATATTTCGGATCGATTGCAGGATTTGCAAAGCAAACACGGCGTCAACAGATATTTTCCAAATATTTTCATCTTTTTAATCAATGCGCTCACGTGATTTGATGCACTTCGCGAAGTGAGACCCGTTTTATTATAATAAAGGTTTTGATTTTGGTCAGATCGTCATGACTGGCCGCCGCCTTTTTGTTTTAAGTAACGTGCAAGTAATATGAGAGGTGGAATCTGATTGGCCAATAGGAACGACATAGAAGGGACACAACTCGTAATAGCCACTGGTGGCGCAACTATCAAGCCAAGGAATTCCAGCCTAGTTCGGCAGGCGCGGAAACTGGACTTTCACAGTCAGTTAACTCTCGTGCCACATGAAGAAGCTGAAAATAGAGATACTGTATCCATCCATTCTCTCAGTCCCAGACGAATTCTGCGATTCCTGGAACGCGGAAAGAATTGCAGAAAACGTAAATCACAGCATAATTGCAGAAAATGGTGGCATTTGCCTTCTTTATCAATCAATAATAATTTTCAATATTTTCAAGCTTTTTATCGAATTTTGAAATCGAATGATACCCAAACATTTTACATGGGATTTGAACATACAAAATATGAATCCTACAAGAAAACGAAACCTGAAATAAATGTCACTTTTAAACGTTATTTTTAATATTATGACTGCATGAACTATGTTTACATTTGACCATACATTCATATCAAAGAAACTAAGCATATTTATGTGCGTAATTGTCTTATCCATTGATATCTGTTTATAATGAAAGTTTGTGGAATATTTCGAATTCGCTTTTGTTATATTCTTTTGGAAGGGAATGGTTATATGTTAACGCAGAATTTACCGCACAATACGTCTGGAACTGCACTATAAAACAGGGAGACTAGCATAAGGTGCTTGGGACCTGCTCTACCGGGGAGATTAGCATGAGGTACTAGGGACCTGTTCTACCGGGGTGACTGGCATGAGGTACTAGGGACCTGTTCTACCGGGGAGACTAGCATGAGGTACTGGGGACCTTTTTTACCGGGGAGACTGGCATGAGGTACTAGAGACCTGTTCTACCGGGGTGACTGGCATGAAGTACTAGAGACCTGTTCTACCGGGGAGACTAGCATAAGGTACTAGGACCTGTTCTACCGGGGAGACTAGCATGAGGTCCTGGGGACCTGTTCTACCGGGGTGACTGGCATGAGGTACTGGGGACCTGTTCTAGCGGGGAGACTACCATGAGGTACTGGGGACCTGTTTTACCGGGGAGACTAGCATAAGGTACTGGGGACCTGTTTTACCGGGTAGACTAGCATGAGGTACTAGGGACCTTTTTTACCGGGGTGACTGGCATAAGGTACTGGGGACCTGTTCTACCGGGGTGACTGGCATGAGGTACTGGGGATCTGTTCTACCGGGGAGACTAGCATGAGGTGCTAGGGATCTGTTCTACCGGGGAGACTAGCATGAGGTTCTGGGGACCCGTTCTACCGGGGAGACTAGCATGAGGTTCTGGGGACCCGTTCTACCGGGGAGACTAGCATGAGGTTCTGGGGACCTGTTATACCGGGGAGACTAGCATGAGGTTCTGGGGACCTGTTCTACCGGGGAGACTAGCATAAGGTACTGGGGACCTATTCTACCGGGGTGACTGGCATAAAGTACTAGGGACCTGTTCTACCGGGGAGACTACCATGAGGTGCTGGGGACCTGTTCTACCGGGGTGACTAGCATGAGGTACTTGGGACCTGTTCTAGCGGGGAGACTAGCATGAGGTACTGGGGACCTGTTCTACCGGGGAGACTAGCATGAGGTGCTGGGGACCTGTTCTACCGGGTTGAATGACATGAGGTACTAGGGACCTGTTCTACCGGGTTGAATGACATGAGGTACTGGGGACCTGTTCTACCGGGGTGACTGGCATGAGGTACTGGGGACCTGTTCTACCGGGGAGACTAGCATGAGGTACTGGGGACCTGTTCTACCGGGGAGACTAGCATGAGGTGCTGGGGACCTGTTCTACCGGGTTGAATGACATGAGGTACTGGGGACCTGTTCTACCGGGGTGACTGGCATGAGGTACTGGGGACCTGTTCTACCGGGGAGACTAGCATGAGGTACTGGGGACCTGTTCTACCGGGGTGACTGGCATGAGGTACTAAGAACCTGTTCTACCGGGGAGACTAGCATGAGGTACTGGGGACCTGTTCTACGGGGGAGACTAGCATGAGGTGCTGGTGACCTGTTCTACCGGGTTGAATGACATGAGGTACTGGGGACCTGTTCTACCGGGGAGTCTAGCATGAGGTGCTGGGGACCTGTTCTACCGGGTTGAATGACATGAGGTACTGGGGACCTGTTCTACCGGGGTGACTGGCATGAGGTACTGGGGACCTGTTCTATCGGGGAGACTAGCATGAGGTACTGGGGACCTGTTCTACCGGGGAGACTAGCATGAGGTGCTGGGGACCTGTTCTACCGGGTTGAATGACATGAGGTACTGGGGACCTGTTCTACCGGGGAGTCTAGCATGAGGTACTGGGGATCTGTTCTACCGGGGAGACTAGCATGAGGTGCTAGGGATCTGTTCTACCGGGGAGACTAGCATGAGGTTCTGGGGACCCGTTCTACCGGGGAGACTAGCATGAGGTTCTGGGGACCCGTTCTACCGGGGAGACTAGCATGAGGTTCTGGGGACCTGTTATACCGGGGAGACTAGCATGAGGTTCTGGGGACCTGTTCTACCGGGGAGACTAGCATAAGGTACTGGGGACCTATTCTACCGGGGTGACTGGCATAAAGTACTAGGGACCTGTTCTACCGGGGAGACTACCATGAGGTGCTGGGGACCTGTTCTACCGGGGTGACTAGCATGAGGTACTTGGGACCTGTTCTACCGGGGAGACTAACATGAGGTACTGGGGACCTGTTCTACCGGGGAGACTAGCATGAGGTGCTGGGGACCTGTTCTACCGGGGTGACTGGCATAAAGTACTAGGGACCTGTTCTACCGGGTTGAATGACATGAGGTACTGGGGACCTGTTCTACCGGGGAGTCTAGCATGAGGTGCTGGGGACCTGTTCTACCGGGTTGAATGACATGAGGTACTTGGGACCTGTTCTACCGGGGTGACTGGCATGAGGTACTGGGGACCTGTTCTACCGGGGAGACTAGCATGAGGTACTGGGGACCTGTTCTACCGGGGAGACTAGCATGAGGTGCTGGGGACCTGTTCTACCGGGTTGAATGACATGAGGTACTGGGGACCTGTTCTACCGGGGAGACTAGCATGAGGTACTGGGGACCTGTTCTACGGGGGAGACTAGCATGAGGTGCTGGGGACCTGTTCTAACGGGGTGACTGACATGAGGTATTCGGGACCTGTTCTACCGGGGAGACTACCACGAGATACTAGGGACCTGTTCTACCGGGGAGACTAGCATGAGGTGCTAGGGATCTGTTCTACCGGGGTGACTGGCATGAGGTACAAGGGACCTGTTCTACCGGGGAGACTAGCATGAGGTGCTAGGGATCTGTTCTACTGGGGTGACTGGCATGAGGTACAAGGGACCTGTTCTACCGGGGAGACTAGCATGAGGTGCTAGGGATCTGTTCTAACGGGGTGACTGACATGAGGTATTCGGGACCTGTTCTACCGGGGAGACTACCACGAGAAACTAGGGACCTGTTCTACCGGGGAGACTAGCATGAGGTGCTGGGGATCTGTTCTACTGGGGTGACTGGCATGAGGTACAAGGGACCTGTTCTACCGGGGAGACTAGCATGAGGTGCTAGGGATCTGTTCTACTGGGGTGACTGGCATGAGGTACAAGGGACCTGTTCTACCGGGGAGACTAGCATGAGGTGCTGGGGACCTGTTATACCGGGGAGACTAGCATGAGGTTCTGGGGACCTGTTCTACCGGGGTGACTGGCATGAGGTACTGGGGACCTGTTTTACCGGGGAGACTAGTATGAGGTTCTGGGGACCCGTTCTACCGGGGTGACTGACATAAGGTACTGGGGACCTGTTCTCCCGGGGTGACTGGCATGAGGTACTGGGGACCTGTTCTACCGGGGAGACTGGCATAAGGTACTAGAGACCTGTTCTACCGGGGAGACTGGCATAAGGTACTAGAGACCTGTTCTACCGGGGAGACTAGCATAAGGTACTGGGGACCTGTTCTACCGGGGAGACTAGCATGAGGTTCTGGGGACCTGTTCTACCGGGGAGACTAGCATAAGGTACTGGGGACCTATTCTACCGGGGTGACTGGCATAAAGTACTAGGGACCTGTTCTACCGGGGAGACTACCATGAGGTGCTGGGGACCTGTTCTACCGGGGTGACTAGCATGAGGTACTGGGGACCTGTTCTACCGGGGAGACTAGCATGAGGTACTGGGGACCTGTTCTACCGGGGAGACTAGCATGAGGTGCTGGGGACCTGTTCTACCGGGTTGAATGACATGAGGTACTGGGGACCTGTTCTACCGGGGAGTCTAGCATGAGGTGCTGGGGACCTGTTCTACCGGGTTGAATGACATGAGGTACTGGGGACCTGTTCTACCGGGGTGACTGGCATGAGGTACTGGGGACCTGTTCTACGGGGGAGACTAGCATGAGGTGCTGGGGACCTGTTCTACCGGGTTGAATGACATGAGGTACTGGGGACCTGTTCTACCGGGGAGTCTAGCATGAGGTGCTGGGGACCTGTTCTACCGGGTTGAATGACATGAGGAACCGGGGACCTGTTCTACCGGGGTGACTGGCATGAGGTACTGGGGACCTGTTCTACCGGGGAGACTAGCATGAGGTACTGGGGACCTGTTCTACCGGGGTGACTGGCATGAGGTACTAAGGACCTGTTCTACCGGGGAGACTAGCATGAGGTACTGGGGACCTGTTCTACGGGGGAGACTAGCATGAGGTGCTGGTGACCTGTTCTAACGGGGTGACTGACATGAGGTACTGGGGACCTGTTCTACCGGGGAGACTACCACGAGATACTAGGGACCTGTTCTACCGGGGAGACTAGCATGAGGTGCTAGGGATCTGTTCTACCGGGGTGACTGGCATGAGGTACAAGGGACCTGTTCTACCGGGGAGACTAGCATGAGGTGCTAGGGATCTGTTCTACTGGGGTGACTGGCATGAGGTACAAGGGACCTGTTCTACCGGGGAGACTAGCATGAGGTGCTAGGGATCTGTTCTACTGGGGTGACTGGCATGAGGTACAAGGGACCTGTTCTACCGGGGAGACTAGCATGAGGTGCTGGGGACCTGTTATACCGGGGAGACTAGCATGAGGTTCTGGGGACCTGTTATACCGGGGAGACTAGCATAAGGTACTGGGGACCTGTGCTACCAGGGAGACTGGCATAAGGTGCTGGGGACCTGTTATACCGGGGAGACTAGCATAAGGTACTGGGGACCTGTTCTACCGGGGAGACTAGCATGAGGTGCTAGGGATCTCTTCTACCGGGGAGACTAGCATGGGGTACTGGGGACCTGTTCTACCGGGGAGACTAGCATGAGGTTCTGGGGACCTGTTATACCGGGGAGACTAGCATAAGGTACTGGGGACCTGTGCTACCAGGGAGACTAGCATAAGGTACTGGGGACCTGTGCTACCAGGGAGACTGGCATAAGGTGCTGGGGACCTGTTATACCGGGGAGACTAGCACAAGGTACTGGGGACCTGTTCTACCGGGGAGACTAGCATGAGGTGCTAGGGATCTCTTCTACCGGGGAGACTAGCATGAGGTACTGGGGACCTGTTCTACCGGGGAGACTAGCATGAGGTGCGTGGGACCTGTTATACCGGGGAGACTAGCATGAGGTTCTGGGGACCTGTTATACCGGGGAGACTAGCATAAGGTACTGGGGACCTGTGCTACCAGGGAGACTGGCATAAGGTGCTGGGGACCTGTTATACCGGGGAGACTAGCATAAGGTACTTGGGACCTGTGCTACCAGGGAGACTGGCATAAGGTGCTGGGGACCTGTTATACCGGGGAGACTAGCATAAGGTACTGGGGACCCGTTCTACCGGGGAGACTAGCATAAGGTACTGGGGACCTGTTCTACCGGGGAGACTAGCATAAGGTACTGGGGACCTGTTCTACCGGGGAGACTAGCATAAGGTGCTGGGGACCTGTTCTACCTGGGTGACTGACATGAGGTACTGGGAACCTGTTCTACCGGGGAGACTAGCATAAGGAACTGGGGACCTGTTCTACCGGGGAGACTACCACGAGGTACTAGGGGCCTGTTCTACCGGGGAGACTAGCATGAGGTACTGGGGACCTGTTCTACCAGGGTGACTGGCATAAGGTACTGGGGACCTGTTCTACCGGGGAGACTACCACGAGGTACTAGGGGCCTGTTCTAGCGGGGAGACTAGCATGAGGTACTGGGGATCTCTTCTACCGGGGAGACTAGCATGAGGTGCTGGGGACCTGTTCTACCGGGGTGACTGACATTAGGTACTGGGGTCCTGTTCTACCGGGGTGACTGACATTAGGTACTGGGGACCTGTTCTACCGGGGTGACTGGCATAAGGTACTGGGGACCTGTTCTACCGGGGTGACTGGCACGAGGTACTGGGGACCTGTTCTACCGGGGAGACTAGCATGAGGTGTTAGGGACCTGTTCTACCGGGGAGACTAGCATAAGGTACTTGGGACCTGTTCTACCGGGGAGACTAGCATGAGATTCTAGGGACCTGTTCTTCCGGGGAGACTAGCATGAGGTACTAAGGACATGTTCTTCCGGGGAGACTACCACGAGGTACTAGGGACCTGTTCTACCGAGGAGACTACCCACGAGGTACTAGCTATAGGGACATGTTCTACCGGGGAGACTACGACGAGGTACTAGGGACATGTTCTTCCGGTGAGACTAGCATGAGGTAGGTTTAGGATGATAGGTTTCTCGTACGCCTGAGGGAAGCAACTCTGCACAACAAACTTTTGTCAGCGGATCTGTGATTCAACAAATAAACAAAATACTATTTTCTAAAAGACATATTATTTCAGACGGGACCCTCGTGTGGCGATCCTCTCTGAAACTAGATAACAGGAACGTGATTTTCGGTGGCATCAACAGCGACGACAACGGCATTTTCAGCGTGACTCGCGCCGGCGAATATCTCTCCATGGGTCACATCTGTTTCGACACATATAAAAACGACATTGTGAACTCCACGTTCATTGAGATAGTGTTCAAAGCGTCGTCCTCTGTATTGAGCCCTGACAAAGAATTCAACAATGACGAAGTATTGGCGGACAAGGTTTTGCTTGAGAGCAAATCCTATTTGTCAACAAGTTTTATGAGTTTACGTAAATTCAAAGAAAATGAAAGATTCCGGTTCAAGTTCCTAAAAAGTGTGTATGCAGAATACATTCATGCTGATGAATCAGAGTGCAGTTCACTGACCATACTTAAAGTAGGTTAAACTCTCAGTGTGTCTTAGGACCGCAGGATCTTGTTGAAGTTTTATACAGGAAGTCAGATTCCAATGTGTGGTTCTGGTGTCACCCGCCGTGATATTGCGGGAATATTACTAAAAGCGGAGACCGCCTCCGTGGTCTTGTGGTAGAGCGTCCGCCCGGAGAGCGGAAGGTCCAGGGTTCGATCCCGGGCCGCGTCATACAAAAAGACGTTAAAAGATTGTACTTGTTGTTACCCTGTCTGGCGCTCGGCATTAAGGGGCTAAAACAAGGACTGGTCGGCTCGGAGTCAGTATACTGTGTCTGAGTGGGGTATTCATGTTAAACTGCGGCATGGTATCTCAGTGAGCTAACACTATAAATCGGCATCAGTCCGGACTAGTACAAGCAGCCACACACACACATACACGTGCATGCACGTTGCTATATAAGTGCAATAATCTTGGACGCGACGTTAAACCTAATTTCACCTCACCTCACTAAAAGCGGCGTAAAATCATATTCATCCACTCACCCAAAGTGTGAAATATATTATGCCGCACTGTGCGATATCACGGTTAAATAACTGGCTCCTTTTTGCGATATCACGGCGTTAAACAACTGGCTCCTTTGTCCGTGGTCTAACTAACGGAACTGTTAGTATTACACCACTTGGCAATGAGGAAACGTTTTTTTCTTCCTCTGTCATATCCCTTGGTGATAGAACAATTTGGCGAAAAAACGTTTGTCACCAGCGGGATTCGAACCCGCGAAGTCCGCATGGATGGCTGACGAATGTTGTCTTCTGACACGACGACATGAGATGAAAAGATATGAAATTAACAACTCAATATTAACTTACATCAGGACTAATTGCTTATCCATTTATGAACTGCGAAATACGTTTTATGAAATTTTTATACAGTATGTTACTCTATGCATTCTAGTTTTTGTACAGTACTTATGATATGGTAGCATTTCGTTTCAGAAATTATTATTATCTTGATCAGGACTATGTTTGCTCAAAAAAGGTCCATCAACATGGGCAAGTAATAGTTAGGTAATTGATAAATATGCTCGAGTTGGTCCAAAATTAATGGTATACTGGCCGTGGGCCATGCATTTCATAACCAGAGTCGGCAAAGTGCGCAGTGCACGTGCGAAAGGCTCGGCGAATATATTTCACATGCTTCACGCAGGGCCGACTCACACAGTGTTCTCACAGTTGAGCAAAGAGTTCCTGATTATCTTTCAAAATTCCGTTAACAAAACAATGTTTTGGAAGCATTTTAGGTGCTATAAATGTTGACATGGTTTTAGAATGTTAGACCGCTCGGACCACAGTGTCCTATCGTCGAAATGATTAACTAAACCCCACCGCGCTGATATTCACAGTTCTCAGGTCTGTAGCGTTCGTCAAAACTCGCCATTTTTTCGGATTCATTATTTTTTCAGGAATGACACACGTTTTATTGAATGTTTTCCAGAATGACGTTTCGTACGAACAACGGGAAGGGTGTATTCTTAATAAACCATGTTCAGTGTGAATGAAATTAATCAAGACAAACATTATCAGTATAAAAAGTTTCTGGGGTTTTTTTTAAAACAGAGACATATCCAAATTAAACAAGACAAACATTATCAGTATTAAAAGTTGCTGTTTTTTTTTAAACAGGTACATATCCATCCTTTAATCATGGGTTATCACAGAATCTTCCAGATCAACCTGATATCGACAATCCTTGTTTTATATTCAGCGATGCTAGTGTGTGTTTTATACTTGCCAAAGTCTGTTTTTTAATCTTTAATCGTAGGAAGCATCTTTTATATGGATAGCCTTTTACTGCATCATCTTTATAGCATATCGGAATGAATTGTATGATAATTTGTCATAATTCTATTGAATGGTTCTGTACATTCTATCACTGTCAGTTTGTAGAAGTTATTTTATGTATGTACAGAAGTGAGATCCTAATAAACTATTGTCTGTCTGTCTGTCCGTCTGTCTGTCTAAGACAACACCCACAGCTACAGTGGGACAATCCTAATTGGATTCCTCTTGTGAGAGTAGAGCTTGACCGAAATCGATGCGGACGGGAGTAGTTTGTGTACATAATAAAAGTTAATCTTTTCATGGGTCAATATTTTTGTTTTTATTCTGAATTATCTCCTCAGTAGCTCGTGGTTGAAATTATTATAACAATGATATGTCTTTGTAGCATGATCAGTAAGCTTTCTCATTTTATGTTTGATCTAATTATACCTGGTCAGCAAGTTACTTACTTCCTCTAATAGTCAAACAATAAACTTAAATGTATAATTGATGAAATGCTACACATTGTATTTTTTTAAAAATGTGAATAAAGATAAAAAAATAAAAAAATAAAAAATAAAATAAAAAAAATAAAAAAATAAACTTAATTTGGTGAGCACCATGTAGAGGAAGGGAGATAGTTCTATGTTAAACACTTTCTTTCTTTGTTACAATAAATGGATTATCAAGCAAGTGATCACTTGCATCATAACGGTGTTAGTTTCTACACCGCATTCATTGCAATAAAGAATAATAATAATAATAATAATAATAATAATAATAATAATAATAATAATAATAAATAGAGGATTCATCACGAGTGTTTTTTAATATGGGAAATATCAACCGAGTCTTAGTTAATCGGTATTTGCCGAGCCTTTGGCGAGGCAAATACCGATTAACGGGACGAGGTTGATATTTCCCATATTAAAAAACACGAGTGATGAATTCTATTTATCATTTTCACATTTTTGCTTCCAAATTAAGGAATAATTTCATTAAACATTAACATCAGCAACTTGTCGAAATCTTACGTATAGATCGTGCGTAGTGATACATGTTTTCCATAGCCATGTAAACCAAAATAAACAATTCGCTGAGAAAAAAAGTTCCCCGGATTATTTTAAACAAAATACTTGAACAGACTTTTGCAGAATAATTGAAACTTTAATAACGGTAACAACAACGATTCTGTGTAATCTGATTATATCTCTGGTGTAACTTCACTTATAATATATAGTTTCAAATCAAACCGCTCGCTCTTCCGGTTATCTAATTTGCATATCTAATTTGCATACTTATGTCATTGGGGTATGACATACATGTTTTTATGTCATAAGCTTATGTCATGGATAAATGCTTAAGTTAAATGATAAATTCAGATATCCTCCACCCCCTCACTCGAGACATACACGCACACGCACACACACACACACACCCACACACACACACACACACACTCAACCTCACTCACAAATACACCCATACCCAAATTCCTGCATCTACACACACTCCATATCCTTTCTTCTGACCGTACCAACATTCATATCCCCTCCACACACACACCCATAACCGATAACATCACACACTCAATTACACTGTTCATATAAAATTCATATTGAATAGTTATTGCACACCTTGCAACCTTTTGTGATACATTTTCTGAATACATCTCGCCAATTCTAGCTGGATACATTCAGTGTTCATCAATCACTTATATTTATCTAACGTGGACAGTTCACAGAAACTACTGAACTGATTATTGCATGTATCAAATAAACATTTCCTTAAATCATTGTAGAATTTGCACACCACAACAAAGTGTACTTCATCTTCGATTAACTGTTCCTGACATAGTTGACAAAGTCTATTTACCAACGGAGTCACAGGCTTGGTATCCCTGCCACTTTCTATAGCCAGTGGAAGGTTTCCACAATGTAATGAGGCTAATATACTTATTTGTTGTCTGGGTAGAGACATTTTCACATAGTGAGAAGTTTGGATAGTTTCTTTATATTTCCTATATGTTCGTAATTTATTTCCATTGCAATTACCTTTGTCATTAAATATATCCGAGAACCACTTTTGCATGTCTCTTGTATCTAACACTTCAAGGCATGTTTTGAGAAATGAGGCACGTTTAGCCTTGACCCAAAAATCTAAAACGTCCATATTTCCATGAATATCTATTTTTTTCACAAATTCACACACCCTATAATCCCAGGAGGATTTTCTTTTAAATGACCATTTATGGACTATGGCACACACAGATGTTCCACAGGAGGTGATGATTTTGTGGAAACTTCGAAGAACTTCAATTTTAATTTTAGTATTTTGGCTTCTCCACCCCATCTCTCCTCTGACGGCAACATTAGAGGCATTCTTTCTCACACCCCAGAAGAATCTGGAGGCTTTATTCTGAATATAACTTATTTCTTTGTACATATTTATGCCCCACATACTTGCACTATAGTTAAGAACTGGTTGCACATAACTATCAAATAATTTTGTGAACACTGCATGGCTTAAACCTCCCAAATGGTTGAACTTACTGAAAATAACTCCAAGTGCTCTGTTTGCTGCTTTGCATATTTCTTTAACTGTTTTCCTGTAGTCACAATGTTCGTTGATCCACATTCCTAGATATTTATATTCTGTACAATAATCGATAATTATTGACATTTCCACATTTGAACTGAATATCACATCTAGGCGTTGATGCTGTTCTACAGTGCATGATGTTTGTTTTGTCTCTATTCACTGCTAGCTTCCATTTGGTAGACCACTGATGTAAACAATCGAGTAGCTTTTGTAAGTTATCTTCATTAGGTGCGATGAGGACAATATCATCCGCATACATTAGGAATGAAATGTTGAAAGAGTCAATGTTTATTCCACACTGAAGTTCACTTAAAGCATCTGCTAGATCATTTATATACATAGAAAATAGTGTGGGTGACAAGCAACAGCCTTGCTTGATCCCAACAGTAACATCAAACCAGTCAGTTTTGTCAGTATTCACCTTGACAGAACATTGCACATCCTGGTAGAGAAATTGAATAGATCTCAAAATATATCCTTGAACTCCAAATTGATGTTGTAGTTTATGCCACAACATATTTCTCTGTAATAAAGACTCCTTCACAAATGAAAGGCAAGTTGAAGTAGCCATCTCACGCCTCACTACGTTAGCACATAAAGCACTACGACAAGGTATGCCCTCCCTGCAACCAGCCCAAATCCATTGCTCACTTGTTACTGGAATGTCAAGACACAAGAAATCGGCTTCACACATTGTACCCATGTCGGGAATCGAACCCGGGTCTTCGGCGTGACGAGCGAACGCTTTAACCACTGGGCTACCCGATCGCCTTGTCTAACGAATGGGAGGTTACCCTTTAGGCAGTTAAGTAGACGTTGGTTGGTTGGTTTGTTGTTTAACGCCTCACTTGGAGATTAAAGATTAATAATTAGTAAAAGGCAAATGTCATCAAGGTCATTGCGAACATAGGGTGCAGTTAGTCAATACGATCACTTTCTCCTTAAGGAAAACAGAACATACGAAATATATGTTTGTTGTTTAACGCCGCACTATTCCGGCTATATGATGGCGGGCTCTAGATAATCGAGTCTGGACCAGACAATCCAGTGATTGACATTATGAGCAACGATCCACGCAACTGGGATACGATGACATGCACCAACCAAGTCAGCGAGCCTGACCACCCGATCCCGTTAGTCGCGGACCAGGAAGTGGTTGCGGTTGCGTAAACACACTGTCTCACACGGACAAAGACACGGGAAGAGCGGTAATCTAATACGATTCATTGAAATATTATTCGTCGTGTTTGCGTACGAAAACCCAGGTCATATCTGCACTCATTAAAATATGATCTTTTTTCTCCGAATCTACGCCAAGATCTGACAAGTACTCGGGTCACTTAATTTTAGTTCACTGGCCAGACATTCAACGTTGAGGCTCCTGATTTCTCGGGGCGAGCGAGCCAGCGAAGCATTCGTAGTAGTATTTCTGATTCTCGAAAACAAACGCAAAAGGGCTGTTCTGAATATGTCGAAAATTGATATATCATATGATATATGCGACCGCCTCCGTGGTCTAGTGGTAGAGCGTCTGCCCGGAGAGCGGAAGCTCCGTGGTCAGATTCCTGGCTAATTGTTGTTGCCCTGCCCGGAGCTCGGCATTTAGGTGCTAAAACAAGAATTGGTCTCTGGCTTCTACCCGGTTGTCTACAGTCCGCTTCTGTCGATGATGTCAATGAGACTTTGTATATAGAAGTATTAAATAACGTGGGCATGGTCAGTGTCCCACGTGCATGTACACACGACCCGTAAAGATCCGGGGTGGAACGGCTCTTCAGTAACCAATGCTTGCCATAAAAGGCGACTATGCTTGTCGTAAGAGGCGACTAACGGGATCGGGTGGTCAGGCTTGCTGACTTGGTTGATGCATGTCATCAATCCCAATTGCGTGGATCGATGTTCATGATGTCAATCACTGGATTGTCTGGTCCAGACTCGATTATTGACAGACCGCCGTCATATACCTGAGTGCGGCAAACAAACAAACAAACAAACAAGACATGCACAAACGTCAGATTCGGCGACGTGAGGAAAAGTAACTAATTTAGAGATTTTACGTGCGCTTTCCGTCATTATGCGTAATTCACAGAGGGGCCCACCAGGCCACTGAGTGGGTCTGCTAAAAGGGGGTTTGTTTGTCCGAAGGGGCAACCTTGGGGGCGCGTTAGGGTTGCTTATTACATTTTGAGGAATTTTGAGGCTTTGCCCGAGGTTGTGGAACTAAGGGAAAGTGTGGGTGTGTGGTTTGGTTATGTATGGTTTTTTTTATGTTTTTTAGATGAGACGTAATTTAGTTTTTTTGGTAATTATATACAGCTAAGGAGGCCAGTTTTAATTAAGAAGACGCCCAAGGCTTCAAAGATTTGTGTATTATTCAGCGGGCTTTGGAGAGTCTGTAATGTAAGCTGTTTGTTGATGCGTAATTTGTTCTGGAGCATCGTTCTGTGTTGTTTGTTGTGCGTGAAGTGTAGTAGGATACGTGCTGGTGTTTCTGTTTGATTACAGTGTGTGCATTTACCCGTACTTTTTTTTTAATTTTGTGTTGTTGGGAGTTTACCTTTGTGTGGCCTGTTTGTAGTTTGGTTATTGCCCTGTCAATATTTTTTGTTAATTTATGGTGGGTTTTCAATTTTTTAAATGTCTTTTGGAGCATATGTTTTAGTTTACAATTTGAAGTTTGGTAATTTGTTTACCACTTTTGGATTTTCTTTTCCTTTGCGATACTTTTAATCTCTTTTTTTGGATATGGGTAAGTTTGGGCTTAATTCTGGTAGTTTGAGGGACGCTTTGACGGCTTAGTGTGCGTGTCCGTTGCCAAACACTCCGACGTGGGCAGGGATAAAAAGGAATTCAATGTGTTTGCCTTGTTGGTTTTGCTGTTGCGTGCTTTTTAGTATTTTGTGTGTTAGTTAAGGTTGGTTTTTGATGTTTATGTTTTTAATTGCCTGTAGCCCACTTGGCGAGTCCGTCAGAATTAGTTTGATTGTTTTTTTAAATTTGGGGGTTGCGTGAGGCCGTAGCCACGCCCATTAGCGCGGACGTGAAGACTGATTGTTTATCCGGGGCCTATAACGTTTTGATTGCTTTATTTGTTGGGGGTGTTAATTGACATTTAGAGATAGCGCTAGGGATTAAGGGTTCTGTCCAGAGAAGGCTAATGATTATCGTATATTTGATGCGTACATTAAACAGACAAAAGGCATACATTTTCGGTGCACTTTGTACACATATTGAAACAATGACATATTTTAGATAAATGAAGTTTTAAATAACAGTATTGAAGTGGTTTTCATGATCACTATTGCCTTTTTGACAAACTTTTTCGTTTGTAGGCGTGTATATGGTACAGTCAATGTGTAAAATGTGATTCACTGAGGCAAAAAATAAAATGTCTGAATATTTACCACATTTTAAAAAATTGACTGAAAAAATCTGTCCATTTATTTAACAGATTGACTAAAAATTGTTAAGGACTTCAAAAAGGCTTAAAAACATCACAATAGGCTAATTACGCTTGGATTAGAAGTCGTAGAATATAGATTTGTTCTTTGTCTTTCGTTTTCTTTTAATCCCATTATTTTCAGTCACTGGATGATGAAATTAGACTTTTAATATATTCCCTAAGTGAAAGTTTTAGTCATCTTACACATTGACTGTAAACATATACACACGATAAAATAAGCAACGCTCAGGTGAAGTATTTAGTTTGTTACAAGTCAAAATAGTGCAAACGGCAATACCAAGCAAATGGACCCGTGAAGATTCGGGGTAGAATAGGTCTTCAGCAACCCATGCTTGCCATGAAAGGCGACTATGTTTGTCGTAAGAGGCGACTAACGGGATCGGGTGGTCAGGCTCGCTGACTTGGTTGATGCGTGTCATCGTATCCCAATTGCGTGGATTGATGCTCATGGTGTCAATCTCGAATATTTACAGACCACCGTCATACAGCTGGAATGTTGCTGAGTGCGGCGTTAAACAACAAACCAACCAACTATACATTTGAAACTGACAGCTTGTATACATGTATCCTGTTTGGTTCACAGTGCGTGTCGTCACTTGCTTGAGATCACCGTACGCCATGAAATGTCTTACTTGTAACCTTGAGAGAACAGTAAACTGTCGTTTGTGGGCCAAAGATCAATCATGATTCTCACGGTGGCTTTCAACCGGAAAGACCACAGCGTGACTAATACCACGGGTATTTCCTGTCGCACGTGGAGGTCAAGGGTCGCGAGAAGCCTGTGAGGTTTATCGAGTGTATTCGCGATTGTCTGTAGTGGTAACAGTTTGCGGAAGGTCAGATGTGCAGGTTCAATACTTGAACTTTGACTTACCCGATATACACATCACAATGTATGTAGGTACAGTTAATGATGTTTATTCAAGAATTGTGGCCACAAGTTAACATACATGGTATATATGTGCTAGATGTTTGTTTTTTAGTTTTTTATTGTTTAAAGCCGCTTCCCGTAATATTACAGCTGTATAACGGCGGTCTGTAAATAATCGAGTCTGGACTAGACAATCCAGTGATTGACATCATGAGCATCGACCCACGCAAGACATGCATCAACCAAGTCAGCGAGCCTGACCTCCCGTTCCCGTTAGTCGCCTCTTACGAAAAGCATAGTCGCCCTTTACGACAAGCATGGGTTGCTGAAGACATATACTACTAAACGACACATTCCATCATCACAAGGAATGGAAGCAACCCGTCATCCATGACCATTATCAGGGTCGCCCCGATTACGTTTCTAGGTTTGTCAGCACCATACCCGTGCTCGTGGGAGTCACCGAGTGATAAACGTCTGAGACCTGCATCACTTCGGGCTTTCCTCCCACATTAAGCTGACACGCCGTCATATAACTGGAATACTGTTAAAAGCGGCGCTGAAACCAAACCAACATAATCAAGTGAAGCATTCATAAAATACTGTTTCTATGTTTGTTTGTTTGTTTGTTTGTTGTTTAACGCCGCACTCAACAACATACCAGCTATATGACGGAGGTCTGTAAATAATCGAGTGTAAACCAGACAATACAGTGATTGACAACATGAGCATCGATCTACGCAATTGGGATACGATAACATGCATCAACCAAGTCAGCGAGCCTGACCACCCGATCCCGTTAGTCGCCTCTTACGACAAGCATAGTCGCCTTTTACGGCAAGTATGGGTTGCTGAAGACCTATTCCACCCCGGGTCTTCACGGGATTTGTATGTATATACAAATATTTATTCAAGCCTCCCATCATTAATGTTATCATATCATCTATCTTGATGGTAAATCTAAAACCCCACAGTATTTATTTGTTATCATGTACTTAGAAATGGAATAAAAATTACTTAAAAAGAAATAGTATAAATGCCGGCCATCGGATATTAACGTGTAGGTTCACTGCCGTTATGACTATTCCCATTATAACCACTGTAAACAGAAGGGGTCAAAATGAGACTACCTATGGTAAAATGGACTACCCCATTCGTCATCTGTACTCCGCCAATATCTTCATAAACATAGTATTCGATCAAGATCACGTGGACCAATCAGATCTCAGCATTCTGACATGGCGATATGATAATGAGAGACGGGTAGCCCAGTGGTTAAAGCGTTAGCTCGTCACGCCGAAGACCCGGGTTCGATTCCCGACATGGGTACAATGTGTGAAGCCCATTTCTTGAATATTGCTAAAAGCGGCGTAAAACCATACTCACCTATTCATATCTATGGTAAATTCGGAAGAAAACCACTGTATACTAAAATATATAAACGCATAACATATTTTGGCATAAAATTGCAGCAAATATCGAAATCCCAAAATTGACGAACATTTTATAGCTGTTTAGCACTGTTATCGGAACCCATATTGCTGATAAACTCCCATTGATTTATTTTGTGACAAAATGCGTAATGATTGTGAATTGTTTGATTTTTTGACAACCCGTATATGTTCTGCACAATGTCTGCATTCAAAGGAAGAAGAAATATTTAAAGATCAATATCTGTAAAAACTGACGCAGCTCCAGAATGGAAAGTTCAAAGGGTTTGAATTAAGAAGAAATAAGAGAAATGTTTTAAAAGTATCTTTTCTCACCCCAAAACCTATATTCCCCTATTCTAAAATTTAGAACTAATAATCATAATTTGCCCAACTTCCCCTTCACTTGCTGAATGACATTGAATGACACTTGAAATAAATAAATAAATAAATAAATAAATAAATAATGCCCATTTACTTTCTGAATGACAATGGTTGACCCTTCAAACGGATGACTTCACGAATGAATGAATGAATGAATGAATGCTACAAGGATTCTGTTCTATCTTTTCCACATTTTGACTCCTCCAACTCCGTACCCAACTACACCTAGAAATGATATAGGGCTGATAGGTGGTAATTAGCAGTCATTGAACCATGAAGTATGTGTGTTGACACAGTCGTCAGAATTGGAAGACACCAACGTGTGTGTGTGTGTGTATTTCTTGTTTATTCTTAACCTGTCAATTATATCCTCGTGAGAAAATATCATCCATTGAAACACGTGACTGAGTAATGTGAGGCTGTAATGACTGACATACCTGTATAATATCTGTCAGTGACAGAGCGGTGCCTCGTGAACAAACGTACTGTTAGCTTTGCGTGGGCGGAACGAAAATATGAACGATCACAGCTTGCGTGGGCGTGATGGTGGGAAAACTCTGGCAGTAGGTCAGGTGAAATGGGGTTTACCGCGCGCGCGCGCGCGCGTGCGTGCGTGCGTGTGTGTGTGTGTGTGTGTGTGTGTGTGTGTGTGTGTGTGTGTGTGTGTGTGTGTGTGTGACACACTAATATACCAGGTCGCAGTTTTAACATGGATACCCCACTCAGGCACATATTGACTCCGACTTAAACAGTCTTTGTTTCATCTGTTTATTGCCGAGCGCCAGGCAGGGTAACATCAAGTACCATCTTTTAACGTCTTATGGTGTGGAGCGGTCGGATCGAGACCCGATCTTCCGCTTTCCGGGTAGGCGCTCTATCCACGGGGCCACGGAGGCGGTCGTTACCTATTCTATAACACATAACGTGTGCATGAGTGAGTGGTGTTTTATGCCGCTTTTAGACAGCATATCAGACATATCACGGAGACCATCAATCATGGAATTCACACATACTGTTGGGAATCAAACCAGGTGTTTCACTTGGCGAACGAACCCTGAAGGTCTGGGTTAGAATAGATCTTCAGTAACACATGCTTGTCATAAGAGCCGACTAACGGGATCGGGTGATCAGGCTCGCTGACTTTGTTGATGCATGTCATCGTATCCCAATTGCGTAGATGGGTGCTCATGAAGTCAGTCACTGGATTGTCTGGTCCAGACTCGATTAATTACAGACCGCCGTCATACAGCTGGAATGCTGTTGAATGCAACAAAAAACAAACTTGGCAAACCAATGCTTTAACCACCACAACGTTACTACATCGCAAAGACAATGAGATAAAGGACAATATATATTCAACAGAAAGGATTCTTACGTTTAGAAACAAAATATATATGCTAGAAAAAAACAAAAATAGTGAAATCTGGTTAATCTGGACCCCGTTAAACCGAACACTCCTGTTGAGGACGTTCAAAGTACGTGCATGTACAAAGAGAGATTTTGCATCGTTAATCATCCGGACATTCGTTAATCCGGACGATTTCACAGGGAGCACTATATACCGTCCGGATTAACGGGGTTCTTCTGTGTACGTTGTTTGCAGTTCTAGATGTCAGCCAACTGTCGTTTTAATGCTGTATCACCAGTGACGTTGTTGGTCGACAACGGCACATATTGTTTGACTACAAATGCTATAATCGCCAGGTATTTCCTGTCCACTTTGGACCCTCCACAGATCGCCTCCGTGGTCTAGTGGTAGAGCGTCCGCCCGGAGAGCGGAAGGTCCGGGGTTCGATCCCCGGCCGCGTCATACCAAAAGACGTTAAAAGATGGTACTTGTTGTTACCCTGTCTGGCGATCGGCATTAAGTAGTGAAAACAAGGACTGGTCGGCTCGGAGTCAGTATACTGTGTCTGAGTGGGGTATTCATGTTAAACTGCGGCATGGTAAATCGGCATCAGTCCGGACTAGTACAAGCAGACACACACACACACGTGCATGCACGTCGCTATATAAGTGCAATAATCTTGGACGCGACGTTAAACCCAATCTCACCTCACCTCACCTCACCTCACCTGGTTCTATATGTCAGCCAACTGTCGTTTTAATGCTGTATCATTAGTGACGGTGTAGGTTGACAACGGCACATACTGTTTAACTACAAATGCTATAATCGCCAGGTATTTCCTGTCCACATTGGACCCTCCGCACACACGAGCGCTGACGTCACCTGATGCTTCAGAGGAAATACTCCGAGGTGTTGTATAATGGTTTCCACTTAAACCGTTGTAGTTTAAAGATTAATAATTAGTAAAAGGCATATGTTACTGCAACAAGGTCATTGAGAACACAGGGTGCGGCTAGTCAATACGATAACTCTCCTCTTAAGGAAAACAGAAGAAACGAAATATTTGTTTGTTTGTTTGTTGTTTAACGTCACACTCAGCAATATTCCAGCTATATGACGGCGGTCTGTAATAAATCGAGCCTGAGCCAGACAATCCAGTGATTTGCATCGATCTATGCTATTGGGATACGATGACATTCATCAACCAAGTCAACGCACCAGACCATCCGATCCCGTTAGTCGCCTCTTACGACAAGCATCGTCGCCTGTCAAGGCAAGCATGGGTTGATGAAGACCTATTCTCCACCCGGATCTTCGCGGAAATGGAATATTGCTAAAAGCGTCGTAAAACCATACTCACTCACTCACTATATACACGGGCATTTACAGTTGGTTTGAATGGGCAAACATTTAAATTCACATGTTTAAAAACATTGTTTCTTCAGATCCATCACATTAGAAAAGTGAAAACCGAGACCGCCATACTTTGGGGAACCAATAGCAGATACAGGGAAACGAATGATACACTTCACGTATGGTTATTATAAGAACTCGCCATGATCACAGCTTTTCGCCATTAAAACTTTGAAATACTTAGTGAAACTGCGATTCAGGCGAAGATCGAGGGCACAGTGGTCTAGGGTGCCGCAGTTCGCTGTGCAGAGTTGCATCCCTTAGCCGCACCAGGATCTCACATTCGTAGGTTCGAATACAGGTTTGTCAGTACCATACCCGTTTTCTGGGATGGCAGCTCATTATATCAATCCCTGGATTGTCTGATCCAGGCTTGAGTAGTTTACAGACGGTTGTCATCTTCCTTGTATATTGCTGAGTATGGCGTTGAGGTTAAAACTTACAAAATTGCAAAATCCCTCACTCGCTCTCTACCCCATTTCTCTTTCCTCTCTCCTTATTGAATGCGTGTCATCGCAACCCGGGGGCACGGGTGGCCCAGTCGTCTAAGGCGCCGCGATTCGCTGTGCAGAGTTGCGTCCCTTGGACACGCCAGAAACCTATAATTGTGGGTTCGAATCCCGATTCGCCCCGATTATGTTTCTAGGTTTGTCAGCACCATACAAGTGCTCGTGGGTTTTACCGAAGTGGTAAACGTCTGAGACCTGCATCACTTCGGGCTTTCCTCCCACATTAGCTGACACGCCGCGATATAACTGGAATACTGTTAAAGCGGCATTGAACCCAACTCACCCACTCACTCATCGCAACCCGACGGCGACGATCGTTGCTCATAATATCAATCACTTGATTATTGTCCTCTTCATTATACAGACGGCTGTCATACAGCTGCAATATTACTAATGCAGGCGTTAAACAACAAACATTCATATAACACTTTAGGCCAAAAGGTATTGTACATCATGCCATTTTAATTAGTGTGAGGCATTTTTTTACTTAAAAATGTGAAAAACATGTTCCTTTTGTGTCAGAACCGATAAAATATCGCATAATATGCACACATGTTGTCTTAAATTATTATTTCGGATTTTGGAATAACGTTTTCCATTGTTATGTCAAAGAAGTGGAATTTTCAGGTTTCACGCCGGACTGCCGTTATTCTTCCACATAGAACCATCCAATGATATTCCACATATATTAACCGTTTCCTCATCACCTGGTCCATCGCTATTTTTAGCCATAAGGAACATTTCGCAAAACCGTAACATATTCTGAAGGGAAAGTCCCAAAAGGCGGAAAACAGAGAACTGCGTTGCTATAGCTAAGCTAGATTTTCACAACCATGGTAATTTCACATAAACGGTAATTTCCGCTCCCGGTAATATAGACTCGAAACTGAAACTAGGGCAAACGCAAATCAGCGTCATACAATGCAGTGGTTAAGGGGATCACTGGCAATAGCCAACACAGTGAGTGAGTGAGTAAGTGAGTGAGTGAGTGAGTGAGTGAGTGAGTGAGTGACGTGACAGAAATAAATATACTTTGAGTGACATGGTCTTACAAACCCCCTGGGGTGGGTGTGTGGGGTGTGGGGTAGGTGTGTGTTCGTGTGTGTGTGTGTGTGTGTGTGGGGGGGGGGGGGGGGGGGGGGGGGGGGGGTGAGGGGTGGTGGTACTGATTGAGGAGTCCATGGGTGTGTAGCACATTGTAATTCTACAGTTATAATAGACAATTCTAGATGCGCGGACAGTAAAAATTAAAGACGCCAGTCTCTTATAGGGACATATTATATTGTTTTATATAATCTAGAAATTATTATTTAACTAATAATTATTGCCTTAGAGCTTGTGCACATCTGTAGCCAGCAGGACATGAAACATACATATACAATTCACTATATAAGGCTGTGTTGCCTTTTCTAATTATCAGCGGCATAATCGGTCTCAATTTTACTGATTTCTTAGGCTAGAAGTATGTATATACACAAGGCGTCCTTATAGGTATAACCCCTTCTTTTACATCTGATGACATTTTTGTAAGCGCAGCTCCTTCCATGATGACATATTGATTTGGTTGTTAAAGTAAAATATAGATAAATGGCCCAAGTAGAACTCCCATATTGTATAATCCTAGATGCGACCCCACATAGCATAGGTGAGGGTGCCCCCCCCCCCCCCACCCCCCCCCCCCCCCCCCCCCCTCCACCGCCATACAGAAGATGTGCGTCTCGCGTACCACACTCATGAGTCCTAAGTACCCTCTAACTAGACCCCCGAATCCCGCCTAATAATGGGGTGGGTAGACTGACATTTAGTCGCAGAAATATATTTTTACAAAATAAAAAACATAGAAATCCAAATGGAGCCCAGAACAATCCTTAAATTTCATTGCCTCAGGCAAACTGGACTTCTAGATATTTTGATTTTTTTTCTCAAGAGAGACAGACTAGGGGGGGTGGCAGCCTCATAGGTTGCTGGGGACCAATTCTAGCCTGGAATCCCCGCGAAATTATCCACGAGTGAATATAAGTGAAAGATCAGTCTATATTTAGATCAGACGTCATGATCGCTACGTTAACACGCGGATGTGAAATGACGACGACCATGCTTGATTGAATACATTTACATCCTGCTTCGCACAAAACCAACTAATCCTGGGTGATACTGGCCGCAATGAGAACGAATTTCAACTTTACAAATGACGTTGATAGTATTTATTTTATAGCGTTCAAGTCATTCTTTGCTTAAAAAGTCAGTTAATAATAAAAGATAATAAACAGAACAAGATTTTTTTGATAAACTGCCGAACAAAACGTCAACAACCATGTGGCTAAAAGTGAAACAAACAAAAAAATAGTTCGATGGTGATGTATTTGATGCGGGTATAATAGTTGTGTTTTGGACCTTGAGTTTGCATTTTTTCGGCGATTGTTTTCATCCTGCAGCCACGTTATGATAACGTTTGTAATTTCTTGTGTGTGTGTGTGTGTGTGTGTGTGTGTGTGTGTGTGTGCGTGTGTGTGTGTGTGTGTGTGTGTGTGTGTGTGTGTGTGTGTGTGTGTGTGTGTGCGTGTGTGTGTGTGCGTGTGTGTGTGAGTTGGGTTTAACGCCGCTTTTAACAGTATTCCAGTTATATCACGGCGTGTCAGCTTAATGCGTGAGGAAAGCCCCAAGTGATGCAGGTCTCAGACGTTTACCACTTCGGTGAAACCCACGAGCACGGGTATGGTGCTGACAAACCTAGAAACATAATCGGGGCGAACGGGGATTCGAACCCACAATCATAGGTTTCTGGCGTGCCCCAAGGGACGCTACTCTGCACAGCGAATCGCGGCGCCTTAGACGACTGGGCCACCCGTGCCCCCTTGTAATTTCTTGGTCAAATCCTATTGTCAAGTGTATACTCTTTTTTCCCGGCTGCATAGTACTGACGGGGATGAGTCGTAGTTAGAACGAGATACATCTTCGTGATGATATTAATTCTGATTCTCATAATGATACACATGATCACACGTTACTTCTTCAGGGCTGTATACGTATTTATTATACTATATATTTTTATGATAATATGCACCAGGTTGGTTGGTTGGTTGTTGTTTAACGCCGCACTCAGCAATATTCCAGCTATATGACGGCGGTCTGTAAATAATCGAGTCTGGACCAGACAATCCAGTGATTGATATCATCAGCATCGATCAACGCAATTAGGATACGATGACATGCATCAACCAAGTAAACGAGCCTGACCACCCGATCCCGTTAGTTGCAGCTTACGACAAGCATAGTCACCTGAAGCAGCAAGCATGAGTTGCTGAAGACCTATTCTACCCCGGATCTTCACGGGTAATATACCTCAGGAATAAATGTTCATAATAGCATATTCAGGAATTATCAAGTAATCAAATTACTCCATCAGGTTTGTTTACGTACTCATGACAATATATATATATATATATATATATATATATATATATATATATATATATATATATATATATATATATCCTGATTGATATCATTCGTCATGAATAAATGTTCATAACTCTATTCCAGGAATCATGGAATTAAATTATTCCTTCAGAATTGTATCGCGGTATTATGTATACATGATAGTATTAGTGTGATTTATATGTCACGGTTTTATTCGTGAGATATATTTTCGGGATAATATTTATTTTAATACGTTTTGATTTCATTCTTAGATATTTCAGCCACACCTGTGCCGCGCAGAGTCATGTCGGTAAAGGTAAGACGAGGGGCGTTGTTAGAAAAAGCCACGCATGCTTGCCGCAAAAGACTCGATTATTTAAAGATCATCGTCATATTGCTGAGTGCGGCGTTCAACACCTAATAAACAAACATACGGAAACCCCCATGTTGGTCCACTGATAACAGTTCGTGCACTGTCAGGTGATATGTTTACACATGATGACTACTCGAGGTTACTCTAAGTACATGAGTTGTTGCGTGGATCGATGCTAAGCATGGGCGGATACAGCTTTTTTTTAAAAGGGGGGGTGCACAATTAAGATCTGTTTATTGTCTTTGGTGGTAATTTATACGGAAATAAAGATTTGTTTCGAAACAAATTTGTCCCCCCCCCCCCCCCCCCCCCTCTGTATCCGCCCATGCTAAGTACACACTGAATGTACTACAAAGAGACCCATAAAGATCCGGGGTACAATAGGTCTTCAGCAACTCATGCTTGCCGTAAAAGCGACTATGCTTGTCGTACGAGGCGACTAACGGGATCGGGTGGTCAAGTCTCGTTGACTTAGTTGATGCATGTCATCGTATCCCATTTGCGTGGATCGATGCTTATGATGTCAATCACTGGATTGTCTGGTCCAGTTTCTATTATTTACAGACCGCCGTCATATAGCTAGAATATTGATGAGTGCGGCGTTAAACGAACAAAAAAAACCCAAAAAAACTACAAAGAAGAGTATGTCTTCTTCAGTTAGAAATAGACTATAGCTTGTACCACGTCAATCAATCATGTCAATGGGTGATCAAGACAGAGGGTATTGGCTGTGGAATTTTTCCAAATGATACGACGCTATTTTAGCTGTTCATGGATAATAATGAATACACTGAATATACGACTAATAAGAGTATGGCTTCTTCAGTTAGAAATAGACTATGTGTACCACGTCATACAATCATGTTTGTTGTTGATCACGACTGAGGGACTTACCTGTGGAATTTTTCCAAACGATACGGCGTTATTTATTCCATAAATAAAGTAGTAAAATAAGCTGAAATACTGAACAGCAACCGTAATGCGTTGATGAAATACCCAGGGGGATGTAGCTGGCGATATGACCTACTTAACAACAGTCGTGATAAAACAGGTTTTGCGATTCGGCCCGGAGAGGCGGCAAGCGATTGTGGTCACGTGATAATGATATCACGGGGAAAACCCAGATGTTGAAAGAAAAGGCCCAGCGCGGCTGCCCGAGAAGTAGAGTTACTACATGCAGAAACAGTGCGGTTCCAAACTTGCTCTCGTGGCGGGCGATGGCTTCATGTAAAGATAAAGTTATTTACAAAACACAGAACGATTTGAACATTGAGCGAGAACACGGACAAAGTGTCACTGTGAATTTGGACATTAACAACGCCTCACACAGACAGATGAAGGACGTTTACAGCACGGTGAGGCAGGGTTCATCTCCATCCACAGCGAGAGAGACTGAACATGGGATTCAGAGACAATATTCTCGTCAAACTAGCAACCCTGCTGATCGGGATGTGTGTGTGGTACTTCCGAAACGGTTGAACAGTGTTATAGACAATTCTTCTTCAGGAGATCCGTTGTTATTACAGAAACACGTGTCTCGTCAATCAAGCCAAAGTCCTGACAAGTCCAGACAATCTCCAAAATATCCTACCCCGTGTTTCATCAGGCAAATTAGTAAAAACACTTCGAACGTCATCAAAATAATCGTGGTCGTTTCATTACTATTAAATGTTTGTCTTATTCCGGCTTTCGCAACGGTGATAACCCTTTTGCTTCAAGACACGACGTCGTGTAGCGTTCCACCACCCCCCGCAGTCGGGCTTGCCGTCTCCGACTCCCTCTGTTTCCCGTGTGGGCTAGCTGGCATCCCCGGGGTGCCCGGTGCCGTCAGGACAGACAATGGCGTCTGCTGTGGATCCAAGGAGGACGCCGACCTTCAACGCATTCTTAAGCAGCGAGTTGTAAGTATACTTTTGGCCATATTAAAAATTAATTCATTTTTTTAAAACTACAGTCTGGTGAACGACGTGTAGATCTAGATTACCGAAGCAACTCATGCTTATCGTTAGAGGCGACTAACGGGATCGTGTGGTCAGGCTCGCTGACTTGGTTGATGCATGATCCCTATTGAGTACATCGATGCTCATGATGTCAATCACTGGAATGTCTGATCCAGATTCGATTATTTACAGACCTTAGTCATATAGCTGGAATATTGCTGAGTACGGCGTTCAACAACAAACAAACAAGCACAACACAAAATCACAAAGGAGAAACAAATCTTATTAAAAACATCACGTTTCTCATAATGTCAATTACTGGATTGTCCCGACTTCATTATTTACTGATCGCTGTCACAAAGTGTGAAACAACAAACAAACAAAACAGTTTCAAGAGTTCCTATTTGATCCTACGTATATAGTGTTGTTTATTTACATGGGTCATTAATAAAATATAAATATCATTATGTATCATGTATTATTATTATTATTATTATTATTATTATTATGAGTCCACCCAGAAGCAGATAATATTCAGATGGCTTTACTATGTATAATATATTATCTAATAAGGAAATTGGAGCACACAGATCGGCCATTGTATCTGTTGACCCCGTAGATATAAAGTTGACCTCTGTTACTACCGGATATCTGACGTTCCGACTTGAGGCTATAAATAAACATACGGGAATTCCGTGCGGGAATTCCCCGCTTCATTCCACAGCGTGGGATGGTCGATAGGTCACACTTCAGCAAAGCTGCGCTGAATAATGTGTCAAGTCTGAAGTGCGGTTATCACAATATGGAAACATACGTACCTGCGGGTCCAGTTTCTGTTTTTCGAGTGCACGATTCAGGAAGTTATTTGGGGTTTCCCAACTAGGAGAATGACGTATCCTTTCTTCCTTGTTGTGAATTGAATAGATGTATGGACATATAGTTTTGTTACCCGTGAAGATCCGGTGTAGAATAGATCTCCAGCAACCCATGCTTGCTGTAAAAGGCGACTATGCTTTGTAAAGGCGACTAACGGGATCGGGTGGTCAGGCTCGCTGACTTGGTTGATGCATGTCATCGATCCAAATTGCGTGGATCGATGCTCATCAATCACTGGATTTTCTGGTCCAGGCTCGATTATTTACAGACTGACGTCATATAGCCGTACTATTTCTGAGTGCGGCGTTAAATAACAAACAAACAAACAAACAAACAGACCAAAAATATACAGTTTTGTACATTGTTTTCAAAATGAAGTCAGCACTAATTACGAAAAATTATTTCTCGATTAAACCGACAAGAGTGTCTGAAAGAAATATACGGCGGGGCATTTAATCGAGGGAATACGGTATTACCTTAAACTATCTGGGTGTCAATCTTCCTTCACTTAAAAACGGAGCGACACCGAGGATTCTGGGGTAGAATAAATCTACCATATCCCATGCTTATAACAACTGTATGTGGATTGGGTGTTCACAGTGTGACCTGCCTGATCGTGTATACTCCTGCCCCAGTCGTTGATCAAGCTATCAGTCACTGGTTTGACATATTTATTTAACTTCTGCGGCGTCACACAACATTCACCCTCTCACTGATTCAAATCGAGCACGTATATCTGGGTGCCGTTGTACAAAACAACCTTAGCGCTACAACTGTCGTTAGTCTATGTCTAGGTATGGGAGTTACGATCACCTTAGCGCTAAGATCGCTTTGTACGACGGCACCCCCTCCTCTGGTCTTTTACCAAGTCGAACTTTATTTCGTTCAAAAGTCCACTCACACGAGATATTGTAATGTCATATAATGTTCATAGCACAGTTTTTGAAGAGAAAAAGATTGCTCTCCCACCGCGCGATATTTGCACAGATGATAAAGGTTACAACAATCCATTCACATTTCAAGACCTTCTTTTTCATTTAGCTGTCAAGTTTACGAATTCACAGTTATTTTCAAAATGTTCATTACGTTTTTGTGTTCGCAGCTTCCATCAACGGCGGCGCTCGTTCATACAAGAACTCCGTGCACTATGGATAGTGTCGAGGAGCCCAGTAAAAAGGGACCAAGAAGAAAACATTCCTTGAAAACAGCAGCTCATCTGTTGGTTGACGTGAAAGAAACACAAACAGGTAGTTGTTCAAACAATTATACACAATGAAAACTCGGACAAGTTAACAACCTCGGAGCATTAACAAGTTAAAACTATTATTTGATAGTTCAGTATAAAACTCGTTAAAAAATCCTCAGCCACCGATTAAAGTTAGACTACCATACACAGCACGCACTGTGGGGGCTTACGACCCGTGAAGATCCGCGGTAGAATAGGTCTTCAGCAACCCATGCTTGCCGTAAAAGGCGTCTATGCTTGTCGTAAGATGCGACTAACGGGATCGGGTGGTCAGGCTCGCTGACTTGGTTGATGCATGTCATCGATCCCAATTGCGTGGATCGATGCTCATGATATCAATCACTGGATTGTCTAGTCCAGACTCGATTATTTACAATCCGCCGTCATAAAGATGGAATTTTGCTGAGTGAGACGTAAAACAACAAACAAACAAACAGTGGGGACTTACGGTACCTATGCTTCCTGCATTGACCCCAGCAGGATTTATACCACCCCCTAGCGTCTGCATGGCGAATGTTGACAAATTTCGCCGAATTTTAAGAGGACATATTATGGGATAGAAATCTAGGTAGTAATTTAAACAACTTGAATGACGTGGTCTCACTGCCTCAGACGACTATATGCTATGTACGTTAGTATGGACTATATGAGATGATGCATCGAGACCACATAAACAGTATACAAGACATTTCCGTATATCGAGGGTTTCCGGTCCTCGATATACCACGTGTTGATACCACAGCTCGGCTCAAGCTGGGCTCTGTCTCTCATCTCACAAAATTTACGCAATCTCAAAAGGTGCGGCAAAGTATGACTATTTCGAGGATAGTCTTTGTAGCCTTGCTACAAGGCTCCACTGAAAGATAAGTCCATTGATGTGTATTAATTCCACCCTCTTAATAGGCAAGTCTAAGATCCCCAGTCTCTTGTAGGGACAGCTTGTTCCTATTATTTACATAATCCAGAAATTATGACTTTAACTAATAATTATTGCCTCAGAGACCAGTGCAAGTCTAATGTCTTTGGTACAAATTCTCAACTTCTCCGCCACGTGTAGACTATTTTTAGAGCCTTACTGGAAAACCCACACGGCACGACCGCTCGGCTCAAGAGACAGTGTCACAAAAGATCAGGTTCTTCCTAGTGAGACAGTTACCCAGCGTATAGCAACGAGTATTTGTGGCATGAAACTGGTGTTTCAAACCAGAGTCGGCTCAACTGTAGCATTATCAAACGACAGATGTCGAGCGAGACTCTGTCAAACTATTGGTTGCCAGTGTGAGCTGTGACCACCTCCTGGGGTACGGAAATACACAAAATCAGGTAGGTCACAGATGATCTGTGACCTGAGGTCATCCAACCGGGTGGTATCAACACCCGTCGCCATTGTGACCACTTAATCCACACTTTTCTAAAAATCCAGGGGAGGGGACACGGGGATATTTTTCATAATCCCCCAAGGTCGCTGTGGCGCAACGAGTGAGTGAGTGAGTGAGTGAGGTTTTACGCCGCTTTTAGCAATATTCCAGCAATATCATGGCGGGGAACACCAGTAATGGGCTTCACACATTGTACCCATGTCGGGAATCGAACCCGGGTCTTCGGCTTGACGAGCGAACGCTTTAACCACTAGGCTACCCGACCGCCCCTGTGGCGCAGCGACACATTCCCTATTGAAAAGATAATGGTTAAAGCGTTCGCTCGTCACGCCAAAGGCCCGGGTTCGACTCCCGCAACAATTTTTGGTGTGATATTGTTGGAATCTTAACAAAATACATTCAACAGAATTCCTAAAATAGTATAATAATCATATTTATTTTTTCCAGCGGGTTCCATAAAATGGATGACGGAGTCTGCAGATGGGATAGCGTTCCTTCAGGGGGGTCTGACGGTTAGGAATTCCACCATCCGGGTCAAGAAAGGAGGCATTTACCGGATAAGCAGTCACTTCAGTTTCGACACTTTTAAAAATACATTGATCAATCCGAAATATATAATGGATCACTATATCTACAAAGCCTCGTCCGGGGGGACGTCTGTGATCAAACTGGTGAAAATGGTTTTGGAGAACCGGATGTATGAGTCGAGCGACGTCGTTGTAGGGGTCGTAAAGCTGCGTGATGGAGACGAGATCGGCGTGGAGATGCAAACGTATCAATACCTGTATAACATGGAGGTAGCTAACACGCTTGATATCGAAAAGATCGGCTAGAGTGTGGGCGTGGTGTTGCTATGGACACGAATCTTTCAACTCGGGAAGAGACTATAAGTGGGTTAACGCCGCTCTGAACGCTATTACATCGATGTCACTGCGTCTGGAGTGAGTGAGTGAGTGAGCATGGTTTTACGCCGCTTTTAGCAATATCACGGCGGGGGACACCAGAAATGGGCTTCACACATTGTTCCCATGTCGGGAATCGAACCCAGGTCTTCGGCGTGAGGAGCGAACGCTTTAACCACTAGGCTACCCGACCGCCCCTCACTGCGTCTGGAAGTTGACGTATAACGTGAAACCCATGATCATGGTACTGACAAACCAAGGATCATAAAAATCATCGGATTCGACCCGGAAGATAAAAAAGACAGCGCGACAAAAAAATGTGAACCAGGTGTCGCTGTGTGCGTTGGTCATGCGGACTGGTGATATGCTGTATAAAGCTGAATGCTGTCGTAAAGATAATAATATATTAATACATGTACATAATAAACTGACGTTGTACAAATATATACAAATTTGAGAGATAACTTTTTAGGGAACATATTTGAAATACTGGAACTTACAGATTCCTTGCTTGCATTTAACAAAGTTTGTTACATTGAAAGTACTGGCTATGTCAGAATGACAGTTTCTTATCGTGAAGTGGGTGTCTGCGCCTTGTAGTTGCGACTGGGCAACTGTCTTCAGTGACGTCAAGATATGTTATTTACCAGCGTTGTAAAGTTAACGAGAGACACCTTTGCTCGTTGTTTCATTCGGATTCTTTCGTTTGCCACGTCTACTGTGACAGGTCGTGCGCTGTCCTGTCTACTGATAACAGTAAGCGCATAGATAAATGAGCAAACCGACAGTGTAAACAGTTAATTGAACAGCACGCCAGGCTTGGGCGTCAAGAGTTGTGTCCCCTGAATGTGTGACTCGGCCAGGGGTTGTACTTAATATTTGTGATTGATGTTTGTAATGTGTTGTTCGTCTTCAGTAAAACCATTTTACAGAAAGTGTCGTTATTGTATCAATCATAATAACGAATTATGTAATCATGCAATTGGGATCGATGACATGCACCAACCAAGTCGGCGAGCATGACCACCCATCCCATTAGTCGCCTCTTACGACAAGCATGGCCGCCTTTTACGGCAAGCATGGGTTGCTGTAGACCTATTCTAACACCAGTGTGTGGAAGTCTTTCTGGTACTCTGGCAAAAATAATCTATCGGCTAACTGAGTGAGGGTTGTTTTACGCCGCAATAATCCAGCTTTGTCACCGCGGCTTGTCCATAATCTGAACCAAGCAGGGTTCGGTATAAAAAAAAATGTCAGTTGAACAAAGACTTCACTCCACGAACATCGACCCACTGAACAAACGTTTCAGATATTCCCATGAAACGTTTGATTCAATGCCAGTATCGTGTTTCTTGCAACACAAATATCTTTTGTCCTGTGTATTGAGGGAGGTCTTAGTTTTTTGTTTGTTGTTTAACGCCGCATTCAGCAATATCTCAGCTATATGGCGGCGGTCTGTAAATAATCGAGTCTGGACCAGACAACCCAGTGACTGACATCATGAGCATCGATCCACGTATTTTGGATACGATGACATGCATCAGCCAAGTCAGCGAGCCTGACCACCTGATCCTGTTAGTCGCCTCTTACATAGTCGCCTTTCACAGCAAGCATGGGTTGCTGAAGACCTATCTATTCTAACCCGGATCTTCGCGGGTCAGACGTCAGAGTGTTACCCCGAGACAACAATATATCGCCTAGCTGAGTGTGTTGTTTTATGCCGCAACATTCCAGCTTTGTTAATTATTAATCTGGACCAAGCAAACTCAGCAGCTGCGTGGTGATTCTAATGCGAACCGCTGCTACGACGACAGCTACTGCATTTATATCACATTTGAAACTATTCCTTCGCACTTGGTAGCTATACACACAATATTGCTCACATTAATTCCGATAATGCTTCTTTTTATTTAAAAAGATGGGAGGGCCTGAAAGTTCGGTATATAAATGTCAGTTGGACAAAGATCTAAACTTCCCCGCCACGCGTAGGCTATATATATATCCTGGAAAACCCATGCGTCAGCATGACCTTGTAATTCGCGCAAACCCATGCATGCATTAAAAGGCGACTGTGCTTTTCGTAAGAGGCGACAAACGGGATCGGGTGGTCAGGCTCCTAATTGCGTGGATCGATGCTCATGATATCAATCACTGGATTGTGTGGTCCAGACTTGATTATTTACCGTCATATATCTGGAATATTACTGAGTGAGGCGTTAAACAACAAACAAACACAACTAATGTTACTGTTATTTGGTCGTTATTCTCTTTCAAGTACACCCCATAAAAAAAATATGTTTGTTTTGTAATGGACATGACGTCATATTCGATAACCGTTAATTGACCGTAACGACGTAAAATTACTTTCCCTCTTATTCATATAATTCTGAATTCAGATAAAAATGTCATAATTCCTTCTCAGCACAGGACACAGTGTCATAACGACCAGTTAGAACTGATGTGCACATTTTCACGATGATGTAAGTCTCAAATTGGGAGTGGGGGCACGGGTGGCCCACTCGTCTCAAGCGATATATATATATATATATATATATATATATATATATATCCTTGAAAACCCACACGTCAGCATGACCTTGTAATTCGCCGACCTCACGACTCAAATGTCAGTGTTTGCGAAAGACAAGGCTCCACGTGAGACAGTTACCCAGTCAACCGTATAGCAACACGCATTCGCTGCACCGTGACAACAGAGTCTGCGGTGGATGTCGATTCCTGGCGAGTAGGTTCCCCGCATGGGCAAAAGTATAAATCCCCTTCGTCATGTCTCGATGTTATGTCTGGCATTTTTTTTAAAAATCGGCAAAACCCAAACATTCTCGCACTGACTTCGTTGATATAGATATCAATGTTTGTTATCTTGATAGATTCAGCGTGCCGCCTCATAGGGTCGATACTGTTCAAGGTAGTAAAGGTAATCATCGAGCTCTCATTCCAATCGCTGCTTAATCCCAATATGAGTGAGTGAGTTTGATGGGTTTAACGCCGCTTTTAACAGTATTCCAGTTATATCACGGCATGTCAGCTTTATGTGGGAGGAAAGCCCGAAGTGACGCAGGTCTCAGACGTTTACCACTCCGGTGAAACCCACGAGCATGGGTATGGTGCTGACAAACCTAGAAACATAATCAGGGCGAACGAGGATTCGAACCAACAGTCATAGGTTTCTGGCGTGCCCAAGGGACGCAACTCTGCAAAGCGAATCACGGCGCTTGAGACTATAACACTGTGTCCTGTGCTGAGAAGGAATTATGGCATATTTGTCTGAATTCAGAATTATATGTAATTTTACGTCGTTACGGTCAATTAACGGTTATCGAATATGACGTCATGTCCATTACAAGACAAACATTATCATGGGGTGTACTTGAAAGAGAATAACGACCAAATAACAGTAACAATAGTTTTTTGTTGTTGTTTGTTTGTTGTTTAACGCCTCACTCAGTAATATTCCAGTAATATGACTGTAAATAATCGAGTCTGGACCAGACAATCCAGTGATTGATATCATGAGCATCGATCCACACAATTGGAAGCCTGACCAGCCGATCCCAATAGTCGCCACTTACGACAAGCATAGTCGTCTTTTAATGCATTCATGGGTTGGTGAAGACCTATTCTACCCCGGATCTTCACGGGTCAGTAACAGTTGTAGTAGTAGTGATAGTGGTAGTAGAAGCAGTAGTAATAGTAGTAGCAGAAGCAGTAGTGGTAGTAGCAGTAGTAGTAGTAGTAGTTGTAGTAGTAGTAGTAGTAGTAGTAGTAGTAGATAGACATGTACTTGTCGTAGTAGACTCCATAAACATTCAAGTATCTTCTGCAATCACACCCTCGTGTAATGAGAGACATAGTTACCCACCCATTTGTCAGACTGACTTCGTTCTTAGGAATGTCCCATCTTAGTAATTATTCAATTATTATCTTCAACAACAGAACGGCTGGAAATAGATGTGACTGTCCCACGTCAGCATCACTAATTGCTAGGAGAGTCGGCACACATGATCAAGGGTGGGACACGCTTGATTGGTCCATGAGTTTGATGCTGTGAGAACGGGTGATTTGGTGGTGTTGGTGGGGTGAGTTGTGGGAAAAGAAGGTGGTCAGAGTGATGTGGAGTCAGGAGGTGTGGTGTAGGGAGCTGTTAGGAAGTGGAGGGAGGTAAGAGTGGGGTGGGGATATTCGGGTGGGGTGGGGTGGGGTGTAGGAAAGGAAGATATATGGGGGTAAGAGTGGTTTCAGAGATCTGGGTAGGGACGGAAGAGATGGATGGTGTGTGGGGAGGTTTCAGATAGGACGATGTGGAGGTAAGAGTGGGGTGGGAGATGTGGAGGTAAGAGTGGGATGGGGAGATGTGGAGGTAAGAGTGGGATGGGGTGATGTGGAGGTAAGAGTGGGATGGGGAGATGTGGAGGTAAGAGTGGGATGGGGTGATGTGGAGGTAAGAGTGGGATGGGGTGATGTGGAGGTAAGAGTGGGATGGGGTGATGTGTAGTTAAGAGTGGGGTGTTGATATGTGGAGGTAAGAGTGGGGTGGGGAGATGTGGAGGTAGGAGTGGGGTGGGGAGATGTGGAGGTAAGAGTGGGATGGGGAGATGTGGAGGTAAGAGTGGGGTGGGGAGATGTGGAGGTAAGAGTGGGGTGGGGAGATGTGGAGGTAAGAGTGGGGAGGGGAGATGTGGAGGTAAGAGTGGGGTGGGGAGATGTGGAGGTAAGAGTGGGGTGGGGTGATGTGGAGGTAAGAGTGGGATGGGGTGATGTGGAGGTAAGAGTGGGATGGGGTGATGTGTAGTTAAGAGTGGGGTGTTGATATGTGGAGGTAAGAGTGGGGTGGGGAGATGTGGAGGTAGGAGTGGGGTGGGGAGATGTGGAGGTAAGAGTGGGATGGGGAGATGTGGAGGTAAGAGTGGGGTGGGGAGATGTGGAGGTAAGAGTGGGGTGGGGTGATGTGGAGGTAAGAGTGGGGTGGGGTGATGTGGAGGTAAGAGTGGGATGGGGTGATGTGTAGTTAAGAGTGGGGTGTTGATATGTGGAGGTAAAAGTGGGGTGGGGAGATGTGGAGGTAAGAGTGGGGTGGGGAGATGTGGAGGTAAGAGTGGGGTGGGGAGATGTGGAGGTAAGAGTGGGGTGGGGAGATGTGGAGGTAAGAGTGGGGTGGGGAGACGTGGAAGTAAGAGTGGGGTGGGGAGATGTGGAGGTAAGAGTGGGGTGGGGAGATGTGGAGGTAAGAGTGGGGAGGGTAGATGTGGAGGTAAGAGTGGGGTGGGGAGATGTGGAGGTAAGAGTGGGGTGGGGAGACGTGGAAGTAAGAGTGGGGTGGGGAGATGTGGAGGTAAGAGTGGGGTGGGGAGATGTGGAGGTAAGAGTGGGGTGGGGAGATGTGGAGGTAGGAGTGGGATTGGGGAGATGTGGAGGTAAGAGTGGGGTGGGGAGATGTGGAGGTAAGAGTGGGGTGGGGAGATGTGGAGGTAAGAGTGGGGTGGGGAGATGTGGAGGTAAGAGTGGGGTGGGGAGATGTGGAGGTAAGAGTGGGGTGGGGAGATGTGGAAGTAAGAGTGGGGTGGGAGATGTGGGGGTAAGAGTGGGGTGGGAGATGTGGGGGTAAGAGTGGGGTGGGAGATGTGGAGGTAAGAGTGGGGTGGGGAGATGTGGAGGTAAGAGTGGGATGGGGAGATGTGGAGGTAAGAGTGGGGTGGGGAGATGTGGAGGTAAGAGTTGGGTGGGAATTGTGGAGGTAAGAGTGGGGTGGGGAGATGTGAGAGTGGGATGGGGAGATGAGAGGGCGGGGTGGGGAGATGTGAGGATGGGGTGGGGAGATGTGGAGGTAAGAGTGGGGTGGGGAGATGTGGAGGTAAGAGTGGGGTGGGGAGATGTGGAGGTAAGAGTGGGATGGGAGATGTGGAGGTAAGAGTGGGGTGGGGAGATGTGGAGGTAAGAGTGGGGTGGGGAGATGTGAGAGTGGGGTGGGGAGATGTGGAGGTAAGAGTGGGGTGGGGAGATGTGGAGGTAAGAGTGGGGTGGGGAGATGTGGAGGTAAGAGTGGGGTGGGGAGATGTGGAGGTAAGAGTGGGATGGGGAGATGTGGAGGTAAGAGTGGGGAGGGTAGATGTGGAGGTAAGAGTGGGGTGGGGAGATGTGGAGGTAAGAGTGGGGTGGGGAGATGTGGAAGTAAGAGTGGGGTGGGGAGATGTGGAGGTAAGAGTGGGGTGGGGAGATGTGGAGGTAAGAGTGGTTTCGGGAGATGTTGAGGTAAGAGCGGGGTGGGGAGATGTGGAGGTAAGAGTGGGGTGGGGAGATGTGGAGGTAAGAGTGGGGTGGGGAGATGTGGAGGTAAGAGTGGGGTGGGGAGATGTGGAGGTAAGAGTGGGAAGGGGAGATGTGGAGGTAAGAGTGGGGTGGGGAGATGTGGAGGTAAGAGTGGGGTGGGGAGATGTGGAGGTAAGAGTGGGGTGGGGAGATGTGGAGGTAAGAGTGGGAAGGGGAGATGTGGAGGTAAGAGTGGGGTGGGGAGGGGAGATGTGGAGGTAAGAGTGGGGTGGGAGATGTGGAGGTAAGAGTGGGGTGGGGAGATGTGGAGGTAAGTGTGGGGAGGGGAGATGTGGAGGTAAGAGTGGGGTGGGAGATGTGGAGGTAAGAGTGGGGAGGGGAGATGTGGAGGTAAGAGTGGGGTGGGAGATGTGGAGGTAAGAGTGGGGAGGGGAGATGTGGAGGTAAGAGTGGGGAGGGGAGATGTGGAGGTAAGAGTGGGGTGGGGAGATGTGGAGGTAAGAGTGGGGAGGGGAGATGTGGAGGTAAGAGTGGGGAGGGGAGATGTGGAGGTAAGAGTGGGGTGGGGAGATGTGGAGGTAAGAGTGGGGAGGGGAGATGTGGAGGTAAGAGTGGGGAGGGGAGATGTGGAGGTAAGAGTGGGGAGGGGAGATGTGGAGGTAAGAGTGGGGAGGGGAGATGTGGAGGTAAGAGTGGGAAGGGGAGATGTGGAGGTAAGAGTGGGGTGGGAGATGTGGAGGTAAGAGTGGGGTGGGGAGATGTGGAAGTAAGAGTGGGATTGGGGAGATGTGGAGGTAAGAGTGGGGAGGGGAGATGTGGAGGTAAGAGTGGGGAGGGGAGATGTGGAGGTAAGAGTGGGGAGGGGAGATGTGGAGGTAAGAGTGGGGAGGGGAGATGTGGAGGTAAGAGTGGGAAGGGGAGATGTGGAGGTAAGAGTGGGGTGGGAGATGTGGAGGTAAGAGTGGGGTGGGGAGATGTGGAAGTAAGAGTGGGGTGGGGAGATGTGGAGGTAAGAGTGGGGAGGGGAGATGTGGAGGTAAGAGTGGGGTGGGGAGATGTGGAGGTAAGAGTGGGGTGGGGAGATGTGGAGGTAAGAGTGGGGAGGGGAGATGTGGAGGTAAGAGTGGGGAGGGGAGATGTGGAGGTAAGAGTGGGGTGGGGAGATGTGGAGGTAAGAGTGGGGAGGGGAGATGTGGAGGTAAGAGTGGGGTGGGGAGATGTGGAGGTAAGAGTGGGGAGGGGAGATGTGGAGGTAAGAGTGGGGAGGGGAGATGTGGAGGTAAGAGTGGGGAGGGGAGATGTGGAGGTAAGAGTGGGGAGGGGAGATGTGGAGGTAAGAGTGGGGTGGGGAGATGTGGAGGTAAGAGTGGGGAGGGGAGATGTGGAGGTAAGAGTGGGGTGGGAGATGTGGAGGTAAGAGTGGGGAGGGGAGATGTGGAGGTAAGAGTGGGGTGGGGAGATGTGGAGGTAAGTGTGGGGTGGGGAGATGTGGAGGTAAGAGTGGGGTGGGGAGACGTGGAAGTAAGAGTGGGGTGGGGAGGGGAGATGTGGAGGTAAGAGTGGGGAGGGGAGATGTGGAGGTAAGAGTGGGGTGGGGAGACGTGGAGGTAAGAGTGGGGTGGGGAGACGTGGAGGTAAGAGTGGGGTGGGGAGATGTGGAGGTAAGAGTGGGGTGGGGAGATGTGGAGGTAAGAGTGGGGTGGGGAGACGTGGAAGTAAGAGTGGGGTGGGGAGGGGAGATGTGGAGGTAAGAGTGGGGAGGGGAGATGTGGAGGTAAGAGTGGGGAGGGGAGATGTGGAGGTAAGAGTGGGGTGGGGAGATGTGGAGGTAAGAGTGGGGTGGGGAGACGTGGAAGTAAGAGTGGGGTGGGGAGGGGAGATGTGGAGGTAAGAGTGGGGAGGGGAGATGTGGAGGTAAGAGTGGGGTGGGGAGATGTGGAGGTAAGAGTGGGGTGGGGAGACGTGGAAGTAAGAGTGGGGTGGGGAGGGGAGATGTGGAGGTAAGAGTGGGGTGGGGAGATGTGGAGGTAAGAGTGGGGAGGGGAGATGTGGAGGTAAGAGTGGGGTGGGGAGATGTGGAGGTAAGAGTGGGGTGGGGAGACGTGGAAGTAAGAGTGGGGTGGGGAGGGGAGATGTGGAGGTAAGAGTGGTTTCGGGAGATGTGGAGGTAAGAGCGGGGTGGGGAGATGTGAGAGTGGGATGGGAGAGATGTAGAGGTAAGAGTGGGGTGGGGAGATGTGGAGGTAAGAGTGGGAAGGGGAGATGTGGAGGTAAAAGTGGGATGAGGAGACGTTGAAGTAAGAGTGGGATGGGGAGAGGTTCCGGGGAAGGAAGATGGGTAGATAAGACTGGCTGAACCGAAAAGTCTCCAACCTGGGCTACTTTGTTCTTTCTCCCGCCTTTTATTAGCCAACAATGTTCGCTTTTTAGAATTGATATACACGTGAATAAAGAATCGTGCTACAATATCAATTATTCAACCAATTCAAAGGTTTCCCCAAAGTGGCAACTCACTCACACAAAAAAAATCTCACCCACGCACGCACTCACACACTTATTCGCTCACTCACTCAAAGACACGCACACACGAACGCACTCACTCACTCACTTATATCAAATTCTCTCGATATAAAACGATGTGACAGTCCGTCCATTATCCTCATTGGTATTATGGACTTATGAATATCGTCACTTCGCATGTCATTCACGGGAAGATGGCCCGTGTCAGGCGTCAGTTGTCTCTTCCTGTCACGTGACATGACTTTGACTGCGGGGATTCTTGCATATCGTATCGTGACTTCCTTTGGGTCAAGGTCACGTGATTTGAGATAACGTATCGAGAAGAGATATGGTGAATTCCTTTTGCGTAACGTACCTCAGAGGGGATAATGCTGAGCAACAATTAGCAACAAACTTCATGAACGCGTTCCATCATAGTTAGGCTCTTCACTTTTCAGCCAACCCTCCCACACAGTATCAAGTGGAAACCGATAGAAAGTTCTTGTGGGGCTTGGAGGGAGGGGGGTACATGGGGTGGGTTTATGGTGGCGTGCAGAAGCAAATAATTTTCTAAATTTCTATAAGAGTACGTTCCACTGTTTGTCATACGTTGGCGAAATAGCCAGGGTGGCCAGTCTCGGTGACCAGTGGGATATACCAGGTCCCCAGGCCCCCAAGACGGTCTCTCGTCACCAAATTCCGCCATGATGAGTCTGGGTTATAGCAGGTCCACAGTACCCCATGTCTGTCTCTCCGTGATGAGTTCAGGGTATAACAGGTCACCAGTACCCCCTGTCTGTCTCTCTGTGATGAGTTCGGGGTATAACAGGTTCCCAGTACCTCATGTCTGTCTCTCTGTGATGAGTTCGGGGTATAACAAGTCCCCAGTACCCCATGTCTGTCTCTCTGTGATGAGTTCGGGGTATAACAGGTCCCCAGTACCCCATGTCTGTCTCTCTGTGATGAGTTCGGGGTATAACAGGTTCCCAGTACCCCATGTCTGTCTCCCTGTGATGAGTTCGGGGTATAACAAGTCCCCAGTACCCCATGTCTGTCTCTCCGTGATGAGTTCGGGGTATAACAGGTCCCCAGTACCCCATCTCTGTCTCTCTGTGATGAGTTCGGGGTATAACAGGTCCCCAGTACCCCATGTCTGTCTCTGTGATGAGTTCGGGGTATAACAGGTCCCCAGTACCCCATGTCTGTCTCTCCGTAATGAGTTCGGGTTATAACATGTCCCTAGTACCCCATGCCTGTCTCTGTGATGAGTTCGGGGTATAACAGGTCCCCAGTACCCAATGTCTGTCTCTCTGTGATGAGTTCGGGTTATAACATGTCCCCAGTACCCCATGTCTGTCTCTCTGTGATGAGTTCGGGGTATAACATGTCCCCAGTACCCCATGTCTGTCTCTCCGTGATGAGTTCGGGGTAAAACAGGTCCCCAGTACCCCATGTCTGTCTCTCCGTGATGAGATCGGGTTATAACAGGTCCCCAGTACCCCCTGGCTGTCTCTCAGTGATGAGTTCGGGGTAAAACAGGTCCCCAGTACCCCATATCTGTCTCTGTGATGAGTTCGGGGTATAACAGGTCCCCAGTACCCCATGTCTGTCTCTCTGTGATGAGTTCGGGGTATAACAGGTCCCTAGTACCCCATGCCTGTCTCTCTGTGATGAGTTCGGGGTAAAACAGGTCCCCAGTACCCCATGTCTGTCTCTCCGTGATGAGTTCGGGGTATAACAGGTCCCCAGTACCCCATGTCTGTCTCTCTGTGATGAGTCTGGGTTATAACAGGTCCCCAGTACCCCATGCCTGTCTCTCTGTGATGAGTTCGGGGTATAACAGGTCCCCAGTACCCTATGTCTGTCTCTCCGTGATGAGTTCGGGGCAAAACAGGTCCCCAGTACCCCATCTCTGTCTCTCCGTGATGAGTTCGGGGTATAACAGGTCCCCAGTACCCCATGTCTGTCTCTCTGTGATGAGTTCGGGGTATAACAGGTCCCCAGTACCCCATCTCTGTCTCTCCGTGATGATAAACCCACGGTGTGTTCGCTCTAGATTATTTACAGGATGACGTGCTGTACCTGGAATATTACAGACTGCGGCATTAAACAAAATTCATTCACCTTTGTACTGGTGGCAATGAACCAGGCAGGCACATGGCAACCATCCTTTGTACTTCTCGTGGGCTTTTACGACAAGAATAGAGTGGTAAGACCCACTCTGCCCTAATGCCCTAATGCCCTAATGCCCATAGGGCCATGTAGCTCTAATATTAAACATTTTGGTGCATACATGGCCGCCTCCGTGGTCTAATGGTAGAGCGTCCGCCCGGAGAGCGGAAGGTCCGGGGTTAAACCCCATGTCACAACACCTCATCTGCATACTGCACTTTTGCTTATCTTTACAAAAAGTTGAAATTCCCGTTGTTCAGAATTACGTAATGTCACCCTGGCTTGCGTAAGTTACCATCTCGGTGGGTCACTGTGTGTAAGCAAACAGGCAGGAAATAAACACGCTGAATGTGTTGGTCTCAAATACCCAAACACAACAGGTGTCACCTTCTTCCCAGTCCAACTGCGGATATTCCGGGTAAGCTTACGACACCCAGCAACCAATGCTTGAAAGTGAGTGAATACCGTTTTACGCCGCTATTCCAGCACTATCACGACATGGAACACCTGAAATGAGTTTCACACATTGTACCTATGAGGGGAATCGATCTCGAACCTTCGGCGGACCCGTGAAGATTCAGGGGTGGAATAGGTCTTCAGCAACCCATGCTTGCCGTAAAAGGTGACTCTGCTTGTCGTAAAAGGCGACTAACGGGATCGGGTGGTCAGGCTCGCTGACTTGGTTGATGCATGTCATCGATCTCAATTGATGTGGATCGATGCTGATGATATCAATCACTTGATTGTCTGGTCCAGACTCGATTATTTACACACCGCCGTCATATAGCTGGAATATTGCTGAGTGCGGCGTTAAACATTGAACCAACCAACCAACGAACGCTTTAACCACTCGGCTATGCCACCGCTGTCCTATCCGCGTCGAAATAGCTAAATGGGTCGAGTGAATTGGTTGATTACATGACGTCGAATCCCAGTTGCGTAGATCGATGCTCATGATATCAATCACTAGATTGTCTGGTCCAGACTCGATTGTTTACAGACCGCCGTGATTTAGCTTGAATATTGCTGAGTGCGGCGTTAAACAACAAACAAACACAAATCAACTTGAGTGTCCTGGGCATCTTGTTCGATAACAGTGATGGTTAATATAAATTTAATTTTAATTGTACTCTGGAAAGAGGATGCACGGCACTCCTATATACATACACTATCCTCCGTGTGAATATACCTATATTTATGGAATAGTGTCCTCGGTCAAGGTGTGTATACTACACGTGTATATTTTATTGTGGCAGGGTAGGTTTTTGAATTATGATGATTACTCCCTATTGATGTTTCTCTGCCTTAAGAAAAACTGAACAAATGATGATCTATAGAAACCGCGTCGTTCATATTCGTTAAATGTTTTTTCACAAATAATTAAAGGTTATAAAACACATCTATTTTCATGTCTAATTCCAATGCTTATCTCATATTGAGTTATTTTCGATAATATTTTTGTCTTCATCATCAATTATTTATTTCCCTGTGGGCATTCCAGGAAAGAATAGGTCCTATGATCATGTTTGTCACATTAGCCGAATGTTGTCAATACATGGCCTCGGCTGAGTCGGCTCTTTGATTGGGCTGATTGCGTGTCATTGTGTTCTGATCGATGTTCATGCTCTCAGTCACACGTTTGTCTGGTCCAGACTCAAATATTTACAGGCCGCCTTGATACTGATTAAATATTGCTTACTGCAGCTTAAAACAATATTCACTCAGTCGCTTGTTAGTCCTTGTATATGTTTTCAATTGACATGTGTTTTTTTTCGATCAAGATCTTTTTTTTTAATATAAGAGACACTTTTTGCAAAATATCATTTCACTTTCTAAACGCGAACCACAACATTTTCATGTTTATTTACATAATGATCATGGCAATTTATGACCTATAACTTGACTTTTAACTTTCTATCATTAAGGGGGCGGTCGGGTTGCCTAGTGGTTACAGCGTTCGCTCGTCACACTGAAAACCGGGGTTCGATTCCCGATAAGGGTACAATGTGTGAAGCCCATTTCTGATGTCCCCCGCCGTGATATTGCTGGAATAATGGTAAAAGCGGCATAAAACCAAACTCACTCACTCACTTCTATCATTAAGAATAAACAAGCGAAATCATTCTTTAAATAACGCATGGTCTTAAGACAATTATAGGATTCACAATAAGGAAGGAGTGCATATCCTCTATCTTCCTGTTGACCAGACGCCTGACGTGTGACCCTGCACTTCCTTTTACAGCAGCGAGTGCACTTAAAGGAGAAGTGTACACGCAAAAATCACTTTTTATCTTTTTCTAAACAAAACGAAATTTTAGAATTAATTAGTATCTGTGTTTGAAAATATACACTCATTTTTTTCACAGTGAAAGTAGGAAGCTCACAATAGTGTGAAAATGATATGCCGTTATGAGGCCTTCCTTTTTCGAGCTAAACAGGCCTGAGTTATCCCCCTTAGATTATGACGTAATTGGTGCCAATTCAACTGGGTCCCTGTCTATTCTCAACGCAAAAGATATCAAGTACCAGTTTGCGGTAAAACAACATGGCCTACGACACATTCCGGCGCAGTGGTGACTCAGCATAACACTATGCTGGCTGGCATCTGAGACGCTAGAATCACACACCTGTACCTACACCACGTGAAGCGGCTCTAACAAAGCATGATGACGTCATAATGTTTATCAATTGGCACCAATGACGTCATATTGCAAGGGGCATAAGCCATGGTGTTTTTGTTGTGGAAAAAGAACACTTGGTAAATGTGAAAAATATAAATCGTTTTAATGCGAAAAATATGTTAATAAATTGTGATATTTTTATATTTTTGTCTATGACACTTCTAGGTTAACACTTTTAATGTGGAAAAAGTACAAGAAAAATAGGTTCATTTCCGTGTGAACTTGCCCTTTAAGAGTTTGTATAGAGAAGGATATAAATACTGAACATCCCTAACAGTTTTCTATTTCTTTTACTAAATTTAGAATATATTTCCCAAGGTTGTTTCCTTTTCGTGAATATAATCTATTCTACCATATATTCCACTAATCTGGTATAATCAGTATCATGCCTTTAAATACTTCAAATCAACATGCCTTTTCAGACCAAAGCCTCGCATTTAAATACTTGATCGCTAAAACGCTCGATTTCAAATGAAAATAAGAGGTATCGAACGCGCCCCGTCAGTAATAAATTAGCATTTCCTAGGTTTATCCTCTAATTAGAAATACACATTCCTTATTCGTGATGTTTACGACAAATAAACTCACGAGGGGATTAATCTCTTTACCATAAACAAGTAAAGCCATTCTTAACAAACTAGGTGTTTAACACGAAGTAGCTTTAGAAAACGCGTATGAATACAATGTTTGAGTGAGTCGCCCAATTCATCATATAGTGCCACATGACTAACAGCCATGTTTGTTTTTAAGAATCACGGTGACACATTGGGAAATACGTATCCAAACAGACGAGGATCACCAGTCAACAGGGTTTTTTTAGAAAAAAGGCATTGGATCAATGAATGGCGCTTAAAAGTTGTTCCTGGTTGGGAACCCTATTCGCATATTTATCAGATCGTGATACTGGGCTTATCGGATTGATTTGTAACATCGATATCACTATCCGTTATATGATAAACACTTTTCCTTCTTGTGTTCACCAGCTACGTACATTATCGTGATACTCCGTTAATAGGGACGGAACCATTGCGATAGAAATCATCCTGATTAACCAGTGTCCGGATTAACCAGTCATGGGTACGCCGTATTGTCCCGTCACGTACGTTGCCAGAAGTAACCGTCCGCTTAGCGGAGTGTCCGGACTAATGTGGTCTTGGATAAACTATAGATTACGAGTGAGTGAGTGAGTGTGTACGGTTTTACGCCGCTTTTAGCAATATTCCAGCAATATCATGGCGGGGGACACCAGAAATGGGCTTCACGAATCGAACCTGGGTTTTCGGAGTGACGAGCGAACGTTTTCACAAATCGGCTACACCATTGCCCTTATATAGATTACGAAACGAATTTCACTTAGAGGTCATTTTTATAACAAAGGGTATATTTCAACACATTTCCATGTTGAATGTACTCTTTCTGAATGGTTGAACAAGCAATATGGCGTTCAGTCATTAGCCTGTCGGACACCACATTGTTATGCCCTGGGTCATTTCTAGTGTTGCTGACGTGACAGAGACGACTATGCTTGTCGTAAGAGGCGACTATGCTTGTCGTAAGAGGCGACCATGCTTGTCGTAAGAGCTCACTATGCTTGTCGTAAGAGGCGACCATGCTTGTCGTAAGAAGTCACTATGCTTGTCGTAAGAGGCGACTATGCTTGTCGTAAGAGGCGACCATGCTTGTCGTAAGAGCTCACTATGCTTGTCGTAAGAGGCGACTATGCTTGTCGTAAGAGGCGACCATGCTTGTCGTAAGAGGTCACTATGCTTGTCGTAAGAGGCGACTATGCTTGTCGTAAGAGGCGACCATGCTTGTCGTAAGAGGTCACTATGCTTGTCGTAAGAGGCGACTATGCTTGTCGTAAGAGGCGACTATGCTTGTCATAAGAAACGACTCTGCCTGACGTAAGAGGGTTTGTGGGTTTCACCAGAGCGGTAAACGTCTGAGACCTGCATCACTTCGGACTTTCCTCCCACATTGAACTGGAACGAGGTGAAAAACCTAACTCACTCACTCACTCATCTTTGCGAAGCAAGGGAGTCAACTGACTTTAAAAGCACAGATTTTCACTGGACGTTTAAAGCAAGTGAACTCCCTTGCCTCGGGAAGATGAATATTCACATCTGTAATTCAGTTTTGATATAATTGCAAAAAACACTTCGGCTTGTGATTTTGAAAATGTTTCTCAAAACAACATTTCCGGGTGAAAAATTCTATTGAACATTACAAAAGTTAATCAATTTTTCATAATAGTTTTGCATTGGAGCCACTTTATGCTAGGTTAATCTTTACATGGTATATATACAAGTTTACAATATACAAGGCAATTGATATACTCCAAGATGTATCTATTAGGCTGTGCATTGAACAGTATTTCAGTTATGTCACGGCGTGTCAGCTAAATGTGAGAGGAAAGCCCACAGTGATTCAGATCTTCGACGTTGACCACTTTAAAACCAAAGATCGCGGGTCGGCAATCGTCATAGGATCCTTTGATTGCGAATTACATTCTAAGTTTCGCCGTGGTTAGTATCCTTGGTTTGCTCAGGCCCTTCGTCAATTTGGGAATTCCTCCCACATTTAGCTGGTACGCCATATTCCTAAATACTATTCAATGCAGCGTTAACCCCGCAAACTCACTTGGGTTTTGTTGACACTTTGACATCGATTGTCAACAATAATACCCAGTTTGAGAAATTCCTCCTAATTTCATCCTCAGTTGATGTACACGTCATCATCCGTCCACGCATCCTGCTATCTCTTATATTACGACGTATTCATCTGACCACAGAATACATCGACACAAGACCACATTATATTTAACCACTTGTGAAATTCCTGTGTTTATTAATAACACAAGTTAACAAAATACGTGCATGCGAGACATGCGGATGAAGATGCATTATCTTCAGCGTTCAATATCCGTCTGCCGGGGAAGCAACACCGTCGTCAGAAGGAGCGGTTCCGATACGAAATAAATTAAAATCTATTTAGTTATTAATACTATGAGTCTATGACCAAAGTGTTTGGTACTTTGAAGAAATGGGGGCAATGGGTGTAGTCTTGGGGTTTCGATTCCCATCTTAGGATCAATCTGTGCAGCATGTCGTTTCCTTCTTGAAGCATATCGTGGTTGAAGTTCGGTTCATTAGATTACTTCCCCTTATATGTCACGTGACGTTCTAGTTTCCTCAGACACGGTGTTGGGCCTTCATTGTCTGGTTTCCGGATCCGCCGACCTTACTAATTTAGAACAACAATACAATCAGAGAGATAAGTTTTTTTATGCCGCCGACGGTAAGGGTCGTTTGACAATAAAAAGACAATGCAATGATGTCAGATGTTAAGTGTATAATATTTATAAGGAGTCAAACCAGACCATGATTATATTTTTGTTATAATCTACCCATAAAAAAAACAGGCCAAGATTTTTTTTAAATATATTTAAGATGAGTACTCAAATCCTGTACAATACATTCTATATTATTTTATTTTCGAACAAACAAAAAACAACTTAACAAAACAACAACAAAAAACACTAAAAAAACAAAACTATATATTTAGCATCAGCCGGATCCTTATGTGGTACATATCAACTGCCTTATTCTTTCGTTCATTTATACATAATACGTACATATTTTTTTCCCTGTTTTCTTTTTATTTAAAGCATTAATTGTTTTTTGTTAAGCAAGTTTATCTCTGCAGCTGTGGTAATATGCAGCTGCCAGCCGATTCGTCTCGCATTAAAACACGGGCAGATGATGTATATGACGCAAATAATCGAATTTGAACCAGACAATCCAGTGATAGGTATAACGAGTAACGATCCTCTTAGTCGGGGTACGTTGACACAGGCCATCAGCCAAGTCAGCCATCCTGACCACTCGATCCATTAAGTCGCGTCTTACGACCACCATAGGCTGTTGGGGACGAATTCGAACCCGGAATACCAGCGGAGACATGACCGACACAATGAACAGCAGGTGTTTGATGAGCGATAAGACTCAATACAGCGGTATATTTCCAACTCATTACAAACAGGTAAGTAAACTACGGTTATAACGAACTCAAACGGACCACTAATTTTAGTTCGCAATAACCGTAGTTCGTTATAAGCATATGTTTGTCGTAAGAGTGTCGGGTGGTCAAGCTCGCTGACTTGGTTAATACAATGTCACTGTGAAGATCCGGGGTAGAATATGTCTTCAGCAACCCATTCTTGCCGGAAAAGGGTGACTGTGCTTGTTGTAGGAGGAGACTAACGGGCTCGCTGAATTGGTTGATGCATGTCATCGTATGCCAATTTTGTGGAACGATGCTCATGATGTCAATCACTGGATTGTCTGGTCCAGACTCGATTATTTCCAGACCTCCGTCATATAGCTAGAATATTGCCGAGTGCGGCGTTAAACTACAAATAAACAAACAAACAAAATATATCACCGTATCCCAATTGCATAGATCGGTACTATGATGTCAATCACTGGATTGTCTGGTCAAGATCTGGTCAAGATCGCCGTCATGTAGCTGGAATATTGCCGAGTGCGGCGTAAAATAACAGAAACATTATATCCCTACTAAAGGAGTCCGTATTAACGAAGATGAACTGCAAAAATATATGTTGACTTCTAGTGAGTGAGTGAGTGAGTGAGTGAGTATGGTTTCACGCCGCTTTCACGGGGGCGGGGACACCGTCAATGGGCTTTACACATTGTACCAATCTGGGGAATCGAACCGGTTATACTACGTTGTCAATGGCCGGGTTAAATCAACCCCCTCAAGTTTCACTCCAGGGTGATTCTGTCCTAGACCTGACCCTTGTGCTGACACAATCTGAGAAATTATCCTGGGATCAGATCACTCCCCCCTCAGGATCAAAACACTCCCTTCACAATTAAAGTGAGTGAGTGAGTGAGTGAGTGAGTGAGTGAGTGAGTTAGGTTTAACGCCGCTTTTAACAGTATTCCAGTTATATCGCGGCGTGTCAGCTTAATGTGGGAGGAAAGCCCGAAGTGATGCAGGTCTCAGACGTTTACCACTTCGGTGAAACCCACGAGCACGGGTATGGTGCTGACAAACCTAGAAACATAATCAGGGCGAACCGGGATTCGAACCCACAATCATAGGTTTCTGGCGTTCACAATTAAAGTGATAATACATCGCATAGTTTATGGCTCTTTGTGAGTTGAATCCTTTCCGTTCCCTAGGGAAAGTACGTTTCAATCAAACAGAAGAATGAATGAAATTAAAAAGGAAGTGTTTCGCATTAATAAGAAATAAATTGAATGTGGAATTTTGTTTGTTCAACTGGCCTCATATGTATTTACTTCTTGTTTTCGTAAAATGTTTATTGTCAATCATAGTAAGACAATAATTTCCTAATTCAGTCTGGAATTTTTTGTTGTTGGGTTTCCAGGTTGTCTATGACGCTTGATATGCACAATGCATGTATACAATTCTTGTCGAGGCTCTGACTCAATAGGGAATTCCCCTAGTCACGTGACATTACCTTCTATAAAAGAATGATACATGGCTGGTGATGGATTAAGTTGTGTCTCCATCTTGTCGATCTGTGGTTGTGTTCTGTAACAGCCGTAACGAGTAAGTAATTTAGAAAGTTGATACTGAGGTTTAATGCATATATACAAACTATATCTATTGATCTTGACAGCATGACAACTTATGAGACATGTCTTGACCTCGTGGTGTGTGTTGCGTATAAAGTTCATAGCGTTGAAACGCCAGAGATGTAAGAACAACGAGGAAATATTTAATATCGAAACAAGGCCAGCAAACATCAGTGTCTATTTTGAAACGCCCTTTTTCATAAGTGCAGCATGGTGTGTGTTTGCAGGACACGTGTTTTATCTAGCATATGCCTTACTGGATGAATAAGGAAAAAACATGAATAGCTTATTCACAAACTTTGATTTAGTTCGAAAACAGTCAACCCTATGGCCCCAGTATCATTCAACGTATAATTTCCTTTCTCTGTGCTTTTAATCGTAGTATTTTTGTTGATTTTAACTCTTTGGCTCATCTGTCTGATAATCGCCAGTGGCCAGAGGGATGGTGTAAATCCTGCTGGGGTACCATGTAGGTAGCAGAAGTACCGTAAGTCCCCATGGTCCCTAGTATGGTGGCCTAACTTTGGTTGCTGGCGATCTACAGCCCGTTTTTATATTGTATCGTTTGTATTGTATCTGATTATTTTATTGCTCTAAAACTAGTTTTAAAATTATAATCTGTGATATATTGCTGGTTGTTGTACTGTCCTTCGATGACAGCTTTTAATATATAATATAAATGCCTCACATCGCTATATAGCTGAAATATTGCCGATGCGATGTACAATTTAACTCACTCACTCACTCAACCCTATGGCACGAAAGCCAAAGCTTTCTAAAAAAGATATTTACAAAATTGTCTGGTGTTAACATGTAGAGGGTAAGAAATATCCCCCTGGGTGTATATGTGGTTCCGTTTTATAGAGATTTATGCGTATAGTTATAGTCAATTGATCTGAAACCGTTAAAAGCCTCCATTAACATGACATGGCATGACAATGATAAAATGGTTAATAATTATGTTAATTCCGTTCCATAATCGGTATTTAGGTGATATAGTACTACCGGAATCAATGGCTGCGGAGACTGGCACTCGCTGTTTATACATATATTCAGGGTTCTCAGTTTTCTAATCGGCACCATCGCCACCCGCTGGTTTCAAACAAGGGAAATTCGACATAGATATTCGATAGTCACCATGACGTCGGCGTAGGGATCTATAAGTGAGTGAGTAGGTTAGGTTTAACACCGCTTTGAACAATATTCTATTTCAACTGCGTTTCAATTTAATGTACAAGGAATGCCCTAGGTGATGCGGTTCTCAAATGTTTACCAGTTTAGTGATACCCCGCGTATGGTGCTGACAAACCTAGGGTCATTATCAGTGCCAATCTGGGATTCGAACCGCGAACTGGGAAATTAGGGAGGAAACTGATCGACCGGGTCCCCCAGGCAACGTCAAATCAAAAGTAACGGTAAATTATAATGCTGGATAGAGCTGGCTGGTAAGCCCACTGAGTACCAGGAAGAGGTGGTATACGGACGTCTTCCATTGGGGGGGGGGGGGGGGGGGGGGGGGGGTGGTAAAGGGAAGACTTTTTTTTAATAGGAAAAGGTGTGGTGTGTGTGCTTGTTCAACTGACAATATTTATTGATAGTGTTGTGTTTGCTGTGGCATTGTCTATTTCACTTCCTTAATTCATTTCATGACATTCATAAAAAGAGGAATATGAAATTCAGGATGCAGTAAGTGGATAGTGTTTCATTGTTTATTTTTGTAGTAGTTTGTTTGCCTTGGTCTTTATGTACCTTGTCCCGGATGATAAAACGGAATAAAAAACAGGATTTGTTTCATGTAACGGTAATAGCCCCAGGTCTTTGAAAGGCATTTAAAAGTGATATACATAAGGAAGAGAACATATGGTCCCTTTGGCTTTAAAAAAATGACAAAGAAATACAATATTTATTAAGGTCCCAAACCAAGCAAATATGCTCAGCAGAGTCTCTTTTTTTAATCACACCTGCCGATCCAAATCAAACTTTAGATAATAGAAAAATCCTGTGCACTGCATTTTATTAATATCTTTTTCAACCTACCGACAAGGTTTTCATTTCACTATTAAAGTCCGTGAAAAAAAGACAATCTTTTCACAAATACAATTCTACATAGTTGTCCCTTTCACATTTTATTCTATATTTTTTTTCAGTTTTCCAGGGAGTTTTGTAAAATTATAAGAAGCTGAAGCAAAGATCCATCAACGTCAAATTCCGTCACCGTCACGTGAGGTTACCATGAGGTCAAGGCCAGCTACACCGTGTACCCCTTTATCTCTGTCCACGGAACACCCTCTGACAAGGAGGTCGCGCAGCACTGAACCCACAGCGCCTTACATCACCGAGGAATATAAATACAGGAAGACGCGGCACCATTTCCAACGCCTCATCAGCGAGAATACGTCCTGTGTCATAAAATGCGTTGTGGTTATCTCCCTTGGGCTTAACGTTATCGCTATCCCAGCCCTGGTCGGCGTCGTGTTTGGTCCCGTTATGCACGGGTTATGCAACCCCGAAGAGAACTTGTCAAGCAACGTATGCCTACCCTGTGGAGAGGATGGAGTACCCGGGGTGGACTCAAGGCGCACGGAGAACGGGTTATGCTGTGTGAAATCATCTAACCAGGATTTGCAGGCTCTTCTTCAGAATAAACTTGTGAGTTATCCCCCTTTGTTCATAATACCAGTCCGGTAACTGGATATGTAGGTCATTATGGCAGTGCCGTAATGCTAAGAGCGAGAACGCTTAGATATATTGATTACTCATAGGGTTTAGAAATAACCGAGTTCATAAAAATCGTATGTGCACTAGTTCAAATATCACTTCTCGAGCACCAGTGTATTGGTTCCGTCATCTGGACGGCATGGTGACGTCATTCGAATCTTATTGCGACGTAAGGTCGGGATGACGTCACACTAGAGAAGACATAGCCTATTCAACAAATTGTGTTTTTCAAGGACAGCGGTGGTGACCAGTGCATATTTCTAAAGGGGAGCTCAAAATGATTAAGAAAAAATGGATAATAAAGAAATTATTACACTCACATACTGTGTCATACTGATTTGACTGAACAGGTGTAAGAATTCATGTATTACCCTCGCTCTCGCTCAGGACATACAATAATTTTGACGTTCGTTTCGTAAAATCAGTATGACACACATGCTTGTATAATAACCTCTATATGTTGAGGGGGGCACGAGTGGCCCAGTCGTCTAAGGCGCCGCGATTCGCTGTGCAGAGTTGCATCCCTCAGGCACGCCAGATACCTATTATTGTGGGTTCGAATCCCGGTTCGACCCGATTATGTTTCTAGGTTTGTCAGCGCCATACCCGTTCTCTAGGGGAAGTGGTAAACGTCTGAGACCTGCATGACTTCGGGCTTTCCTCCCACATAAAGCTGACTCGCCGTGATATAACTGAAATACTGTTAAAAGCGGCGTTAAACCCAACTCACTCACACTTTATATATGTTGCCGTACAGTAGACTTGTAAAGGCAGTCACACGGCTAACACAATATGTGTTGAAATTTCGGGACCGAGCACCGACAGACAATGAAACAAATTATTCCCGAACATCTTATGTCCTCAAAATACTGCATTGTAAGAACCGACATAAAGTTCTTACAGACTTATTTCATAACAATGGCTGACGTGCACGAGGAAGGATAAGGACCTTTTCACTCACTGAAAATCTGAAACAGAAAATGTTGAATTACAGTGAAGTACGGTTATAACGAACTCAAAGGGACTACTAATTTTAGTTCGTTATAACCGTAGTTCGTTATAAGCATATATACAGCATAACTAACACAAATAGTCGGGACCAAAAAAGTAAGTTCGTTATATCCGTAAGTTCGTTATAAGCGTGTTCGTTATAACCGTAGTTTACTGTATTCTTAAAAAACGTATACTTATACAAAAACATTTAGCCTTTTTTTCTTAAACTTGAATGTTTTGGACGTTTTGGCCAGATCAAGTTATTTTCTTCAACTTCAAGAGAAAATATAGCTATGTTCAAATCTTTGACTCAACATGAGTTTTTTCCATGCTGTCTTTCTATCAACTACTAATAATTAGCTTGCTGAAATATTTCAAAAATGCTTCCTGAAAAACTCTCAAATATCCCCATTCGATATAGTTTGGTAACGTGTATACTAAGTGCTGTCACAAATCTTATAACATGCAGATATTGCAATAAACAAACACTAGTTCTCGTTGATAAACAAACTGTCGGGCAAAAGAAAGTACAGTAAAGTACGGTTATAACGAACTCAAGGGGACTACTAATTTTAGTTCGTTATAACCGTAGTTCGTTATAAGCATATATACAGCATAACTACAACAAATAGTCGGGACCAAAAAAAAGTAAGTTCGTTATATCCGTAAGTTCGTTATAAGCGTGTTCGTTATAACCGTTGTTTACTGTAAACACTTGAACATTCACGCTTCACTCTGCTCATTACTGTTAACTGTGATTCTGCGAATCCTTGTTCCTTGTGACGTCATGTACACGTCACCAGTCGTGAGATACTCCTTGATATGATGCATATAATATCGCCTATGATACCCGTTTCAAATACTTCCCCATCGAAAAACCATTTCTTGTTTGTTCAGTTTTGGTCACCATCAATTATGGGTGGACATATGTATACTTTCTTTTTCCCGTCAGTTTATGAACATATCTGATAGCTTTTATAATAATTTCCTGTCTTGTTCATTTCTTGAATTACATTTATTTTGTGTGCACAAAACAGCCCTCGTCTTACATCGGGTGTCAACAGAGGGGATCAGCTCTCCAGTGTGATCTGATCGGTTCTTTATAGCGGTACTGCGAAAGCATTTGTCATTGCTCATAGTACTTGCTTGTATTGGACATACTGCTTAAAGGGAGACTACTCTCGGTTTAATCGGCTGTCCTTGCAATTCAAATACAGATTCATATTTTTTATTCCACAGATCCGGACCTCTCCTCTTCTCGACAATCGTCACAAATGTGAACCAGGTAACAATTACGTGTGTTAATTGTGCGTTTGTGTGTTACGTTACGATTAAATTAAAAATGTATAATGTTATATATAAGTGAGACGCCAGTAATACGATTGATGTGTAGTGAGTGAGTGAGTGAGTGAGTTGGGTTCAGTGGATTCATTGCCGCTTTAAATCGCGTTATACCAAAAGACGTTAAACGATGGTACTTGTTGTTACCTTGCCTGGCGCTCGGCACTAAGGATATAAAAGTAGAACTGGTCGGCATACGTCCGGGAAAGTACAGGCAGCCACACGATCATGCACGTAGCTAAATAAGGGAAATACTCTTGAACGCGACGTTAAATCCCATTAAACTTCACCTCACCTCACCTCACCTCACCTCACCTCGCATCACCTCACCTCACCTCACCTCATCTCGCATCACCTCGCATCACCTCACCTCACCTCGCATCACCTCAACCCACCCAACCCCACCTCACCTCACCTCATCTCACCTCACCTCACTTCAACTCATCTTAACCGGGGGTAAATAATCAGGAAGAAACATTATTGAATGAAAAACCCTTCGGATTCCCTCCAAATAAGCTACTGTCGGAATTCTGCTAATTAAAAATGAGTGAGTGAGTGAGTATGGTTTTACGCCGCTTTTAACTGGCAGTACATATTGTTCCAGATGGATCGGGCAACAGGAGGACGAAAGGACGGAAAACACCCAGACCTCTCACTCTTGGCAGGCTTGTATTAGACGTCAAGGCGACCAAACATGGTAAGTGAGTGAGTGAGCGGGTGGGTGGGTGCGTGGGTGGTTGGGTGAATGAGAGAGAGAGAGAGAGAGAGAGAGAGAGAGTGAGAGAGAGAGTAAGAGAGAGAGAGCAAGAGAGAGATTAAGAGAGAGAGTAAGAGAGAGAGAGTAAGAGAGAGCAAGAGAGAGAGTAAGAGAGAGAGAGAGTAAGAGAGAGAGACTAAGAGAGAGAGAGTAAGAGAGAGAGAGTAAAAGAGAGAGAGAGTAAGAGAGAGAGAGAAAGAGAGAGATTAAGAGAGAGAGAGAGTAAGAGAGAGAGAGAGTAAGAGAGAGAGAGCAAGAGAGAGAGAGAGAGAGTCAGAGAGAGAGAGAGTAAGAGAGAGAGAGTCAGGGAGAGAGAGAGAGAAATTGGAATGTTGTAATATGTTGTTAAAAACCATACATACTTAGGGATTATTCTGAGTGAGTTGGGTTTAACGCGGCTTAGAACAATATTCCAGTTATATCACTGCGTGTCAGTTTAATGTGGGAAGAAAGCCTGAAGTGATGCAGGTCTCAGTCGTTTACAACTTTTGGCCTGTCGAAACTCGATCACAGAGATAAGGATTATATTACTAAGGATACAACTCCAATTGTTTTCAGACAAAGAGTTCAAGTGGTTGGAAGAGTACCCACATGGCCTCGCTTTCATTCAAGGCGATCTGTCATTTGACGGAGGATTGTTTCAAGTGTTGAAAGGTGGAATATTCCGCATCCGGAGTCATCTCAGTTTTGACACTTATCTCAACAAATTACCGAACACAGCTGATCACATACAATATCACGATGTCTTGAAGAAGCTACCCACTGGCTTTGATGTTTTAATGACGGAGAAAGTAACCATCAAAAACCGGACGTACCTGTCGTCTGACCTTGACCTCACAATTAAATTGCGCGCGAACGACAGCGTGTGTGTACATGTGAACACCTACTCGCTACTCTACAATCTCCCATTAGCCAATACCTTTGAGATTGAGAGAATTTCGTCGTCTTGAGAACATTATTAGGAATGCTTGAATGAGTTAGTGTGCGCGCGCTCGTGTGTGAACTTAACCATGGAAACACAGGAGGGCCTTCTCCATTAAAAAAACACATGATTCGATAGTGAGTGAGTGAGTGAGTATGGTTTTACGCCGCTTTCAGCAATATTCCAGCAATATCACTAGTGGGGACACCAGAAATGGGCTTCACGCATTGTACTAATGTGGGGAATCGAACCCAGGCCCTCGGCGTGACCAGCGAACGCTTTGGCCACTAGGCTGACCCACCGCCCCCATGACTCAAGAGGCTACCCAACCTGTCTTTGTTTTTAGCCATTTCTGCGGGACTTTTGACCTGCTGAGAGGGACAAAAAAATGACATGCGTAAGGTATCCGTGCTGTCTGAATCCTCTATTGCCCATCAGGGGCGGTCGGGTAGCACAGTGGTTAAAGCGTTTGCTCGTCACGCCGAAGATCCGGGTTCGATTCCCCACATCGGTACAATGTGTGAAGCACATTTCTTACAATGAGTGTTTGTTGTTTAACGCCGCACTTAGCAACATTCCAGCTATATGACGGCGGTCTGTAAATATTCGAGTCAGGACCATGAGCAAAACCCCAACCGTGACCAATTATTTAGGCTTTATCGTGCTATAGGGCAATCCAATTGTTTTTCAGCAAAGGGGCGCATTTGTTCTAAGATAAAAACAAACAATTCTGTGTTAATGACGGGTTTCCTGTAAAAAATATGGGTTTTGAAAACAGATTGAATTGCTTGACGTATCCTTTCGTTGGAATGAATTGTTTATTTTGAAAATACTGACTGAAAAAAAATCTGTCTCTTAAAAAAATCGAGGGCACTGGTGGCCAAATCGTGAGATTTTGTATCAAGGTTGGGTATTTTTCACGAACAGCTACAAAACCAGATATGTTTTAATTATAACTACATGTATTAGGATGAATAGTGTGAAAAGAAAAACACACTGAAAAACTTTTCTTTTTGTGGCAGACAATTTATTTTTGTCAACAGTCTGAAGCATAATTATTTTTTTTCAAGTGTTTTCGGGGACATTTTTTTCCGATAAATTTCCGGCTCTTGCTCCCCCGTCCTAGACATCTACCAGCTTCCATTGTAGACCATCCAACAACAAAACCATTTGACAATATATGAACCAATAATATGAAGAATATACAATGTATTTTATAAAACACATCAGCTAGAAATTGGAAATTTAAATCAATGAAGTCGAAAGTGGTCGGTTTGTAATCCTTGTAGACGGATTGCTTTGTTTGTCAGTGCATGTGTTATATACTGTGTGACATAAATATGTCTTTCTTGAACCACAATCTCTACAAGGTGCTTGTCACCAGTATATATACCTACTTTAGTGATGGATATTTTTTTATTTAAGACGGGTGGTCACTGTGATAAAAAAGGGCGGAATGAACAAATTGATACTGCCAATACTACTCTTTTACTGTTGCAATAAGATGTTGTTGTTAAATCGAGTGAGTGAGTGAGTTGAGTTTAACGCCGTTTTTTAACAGTATTCCAGTTATATCACGGCGTGTCAGCTTGATGTGGGAGGAAAGCCAGAAGTGATGCAGGTCTCAGACGTTTACCACTTCGGTGAAACCCACGAGCACGGTCTGGTGCTGACAAACCTAGAAACATAATCGGGACCAACCGGATTCGAACCCACAATCATAGGTTTCTGGTTTCTGCATAGCGAATCGCGGCGCCTTAGACGACTGGCCCACCTTGCTGTTAAAATGGATGTTATACATGGCGACGTGAGCCACAGAACCGTGCCACTATTTATTTTGTAAAGTAATTTATTATCACAAGGAATTGTTTTGTATATATGCATGTCACCTTCTAATGCCACAATAACGTTTTCGTTTTTTGTTTTTTGTATTTATTTTTGTACACATGTCTTCCATCTTTCAATGTCAATATACTGCCGGACAAAAGAAAGTATACACTCATGTTTGATGGTGGCTAAAAATGAAACAAACAAGAAATGGTTATTCGATTGTGTTCTGTTTGATGTATGGGTATTGTATCTGTGTTTAGGACCTTACGCTTGCAGTGCTTCGGCGACTATTTTCAGCCAAGTAACATTTTTATGGCGTTTTTACACACTGGTCAAATCCAATTTTCAAGTGTATCTTTAATTTTGCCCGGCAGTTTATGTCGTTCACTCATGTCACAATTATTTAATAAACAATAACCTCCATATGAAATTCATTCGCATTCCTACCTTCCTCCTTGCTTAGGGGCGGTCGGGTAGCCTAGTGGTTAAAGCGTTCGCTCGTCACGCCGAAGACCCGGGTCCCCGACGGTTTTAACCAGGAATCTTTAACATTGTGAACGCTCGCTTGTGTGTAATTAAACACGGTTAGCTGATAACATATTTAATTCTTCTCTGATCGTATGTGACGAAATTGTATATAACGATGTGTGTGTGTGTGTGTGTGTGTGTGTGTGTGTGTGTGTGTGTGTGTGTGTGTGTGTGTGTGTCTGCTTGTACTAGTCCTAGTGCTAGTGTACTGAGATACCATGCTGCAGTTAAACAGGCATGGTTACTGGACTCAGAAACAGTATCAACTGACTCCGAGCCAACGAACCCTTGTTTTATCCTCTCTTTGCCGAGCGTCAGGCAGGGTAACAACAACTACCATCGTTTGAATGTTTTGGTATGATGCAGTGGGATCGAACCCCTTATACTCCGATCTCTGGGCAGACGCTCTATCCATTATCTATTTTTGTGCATTTATGTAATAAATAAACGACTCGTGGTCGTTGTTTATCGTACAATAAAAAAAAATGCAATTTCTCCAAATACCGATTGTCACATCTCTTCCGCTTTGGGATGCGATCGTTCGGCCATTGCCTTTATCTACGTTGCACAGCTACATCTGTGGGGAACGACTTTCTTAATTGACACTTCCCTCTAAAAAATAACGTAAATCTCTTCTGCAGTTATCGAAAAATGACATTCAGTTTTGAGTCCACGTCAGCCACACACACACGCACGCACGCACGCACGCACACACAGGGACACACGCACACCACATACACACACACAGAGAGACACATACACACGAACACCACACACAGACACACATACACACAGAGACACGCACCACACATCAAATACAGAGACGCGCGCGCACACCACACACATATTTACACAGACACACGCACACGACACTTACACACTGAGACACACACGCACACCACACGCATACACACACAAGACACACACACACACAGAGTGACACACAAACACATCACATAAAGTTACCCTCTGGATGTCGAGGTGTGTTTTCTGACGCATATATGCGCGAGAATTCAATGTGCTCGAGCTCGCACCGCACTGCATGGATGACTATGAAGTTGCACCTAGATGTAGAATATTAAATTTCCGAGGGTGTAAAATTAATTGTAAATATATGATTGGTTTGAATAATAGACACTACTAAAAGTGTTGTCCGAAATTTTGTGCAATATTAGATTGAAATTTTGTGATGCGTAACAAAAAACACATTTCGTCCCTTTTAATCGTACACAGATAAATTATTTAAAGTAGCATGCGGTGAAATGTGTTATTTGACAGCTTTATGTCAAGTGTAAACAGAGACCATGTGGATTACTGGTGTAAGCGAACAAAATACTACCTTAGCTGACCAGCATAACGTATCAAATGGATTAGTATTGGTAATTAAGCCTCTATTCGATACGAAAAATAACATACAAGCCCATTCTCAGCCAATACACATGACCTCAAGGTCAAATCGAGAGCGAGGCTAACGTAGGCAAACAATCCGGAAATGGCGACCGCCACGCGGAAAGATTATTGTTGCGTGCCTTTGTGTAGAAGCGATGCCCGAAGAGACTTTAATGTGTCTTTCCATCGCATTCCCAAAGATGAGACAGTGAGAAGGCAGTGGTTGACAAAAATACGCAGAGAGCCTGGAAAATCATTCAGAGTGAGTACATGTGTTACATCGCCAAACACGATATTGGTCTTATCGAGGTAGAATCTGTGTTAGGCCCAGACTAGAGCACAACTGCGAACGTGTAGTAGGCATGGGGACTGCGGTCAATATAGAAAACGATGTGAGGTTACATTTAGGCGAGGATGTATTTATAATTACTCTCGCCAACTTCTGAGGCCGTGTTTGTTTGTTTGTTTAACGCCGCACTCAGCAATATCCCAGTAATATGATGGTGGTCTGTAAATAATCGAGCCTGAATCTGACAATCCTGTGATTGACACCATGAGCATCGATCTACGCAATTGGGATACGATGACATGCATCAACCAGGTCAGCGAGCCTGACCTCCCTATCCCGTTAGTCGTCTCTTACGACAACCTTGTTTTGCTGAAGAATAATTCTAAATTAAGTATAGTCTATATATATAGTATTCGAGGAATATATATAATATGTGGCCGCCTCTGGTAATTATTGACATGTACATAACATTTTATTAAAGGTGCACTAATCGCTAGCTTAATTCGACCTGGCTGCCTAACACTGCCCGCTTGAGCTCACCAACTGCCATGGGGGCGGTCGGGTAGCCTAGTGGTTAAAGCGTTCGCTCCTCACGCCGAAGACCCGAGTTCGATTCCCGACATGGGTACAATGTGTGAAGCCCATTTCTGGTGTCCCCCGCCGTGATATTGCTGGAATATTGCTAAAAGCGGCGTAAAATCAAACTCACTCACTCACCAACTGCCATGAGTCGATTTACTCGCTGACGCAACTGAGCGTGACAAGAAAATAGGCTACCGTCTCTAATGACAGTGTTAATAAACTTTGAGTCAATATCTATACCCATTTTTGCACACTACTGGTTACCCATGAAATTTGGATGTTACAAAACGTGCTTGTTAATTAACTTCTTCAACCTAAACACTAGGGCTGGGACGATACACCAACTGTGCCATCCGATATGTATCACGATACCTTGCTCACGATCCGATATGTATCACGATACCTTGCTCACGATCCGATATGTATCACGATACCTTGCTCACGATCCGATATGTATCGCGATACTTGCATGTGCACTTATCTGTGGTGCGTAAGCCATCTTTTTCATAGACAGGATTGCTAAAAACATGGCACACTAATGATTAACAGTACTGTTGGCAGTGTCAGGTATGGCGCAATGGATGAAAATATTTATGTTTTCACTACTCATTTTCACTAGCAATTAGTGTTTGGTGTAACATATATTCAAGAAAACATTTAAGGTAAGCATTGATACTTTTTACTTAGTGTGCGACATGTGATCGACAATTGTATTGAGATGTAAAAAAAACTAGATCAACTGATGCATCGGTGTATCGTCCCAATACTGCTTAAGCCAAAGACCAATGGAACTGAGCTCACTGAATGTTGCTATTTGGAAATACCCCTAATGTATATAGTTTTATATAAAAAGGGTATCCTTGCAGTGAAAACATTTTAGGATTTCGGATTATTTTTGGTTTGGTTTGTTGTTAACGCCACACTCAGCAATAATCAAGCAATATGATGGCGGTCTGTAAATAATAAAGTCTGAATCCGACAATCCAGTGATTGACATCATGAACATCGATCCACGCAATTGGGATACGATGACATGCATCAACCAAGTCAGCATGCCTGACCACCCGATCCTGTTAACGCCGCACTCAGCAATATTCCAGCTTTATGGTGGCGGTCTGTAAATAATCGAGGCTTGACCAGACAATCCAGTGATTGACATCGTGAGCATCGATCCAGGTCTGAAGTGGGGTGAAATGTATGATATATGCAATATGTTACAGTCAATGTGTAAAATGGGATTCACTTAGGCAATTTATATATGTCTAAATATTGCAGGCATTTTACAAACTGACTGAAAAATCTGTTCATTTATTTAACAGATTGACTAAGAATCATTAAAGAGTTCAGAAGGGCTTAAAAATATCACAATAGACGAATTATGCTTGGATTAGAAGCCCCCTAAAATAGAAATGTACTTTGACTTTCCTTCTCTTTTAATCCAATCATTGTCAGTCACTGGGTGATGAGATTAAACATCAAAATGTTTGGAATTCGTTGTCATAGTGAGTGAGTTTGGTTTTATGCCGCTTTTAGCAATATTCCAGCAATATCACGGCGGGGGACACCAGAAATGAGCTTCACACAGTGTACCTATGTCGGGAATCGAACCCGGGTCTTCAGCGTGGCGAGCGAACGCTTTATAACCACTAGGCTACCCGACCGCCCCCGTTGTCATTATAAAATAAATGGACAGATTTCTCTGTCCATTTGTAAAATAACTGTATATTTAGGTGTTTCATAAATTGCATACGTGAAAATTTTAGTCATTTTACACATTGACTATAAGATATGCACACAATGGAAGAAGCAATGCTCAGGTCAAATATTTAGTTTGTGCTACAAGTCCAAATAGTGTTAATGAAAATCGCACAATACAGGCAAGTGACTTATGAAAACTGCATCACCATCACCGAAATACCCCAAAACACACCGACGTATCCTTAATGTTTCGGAGCATAAAATGTATTTCATTTTGTTGATCAGTGTGACCTTACATGCTATCAACAAAAGTGACAAATGCGCTTACGGTTGGCGCAGCACAGGTCGCGAACTAGTTGAGATTTGTGGGATAGCATCCGGGAAAAAACCAATAACAAAGGCAACAACCAGTCCGGGTGAATTGTCAGAGATCATTGCCCCTATATGATCAACTAGTATGTTAGTAGTAAGATTGTATGACCTTGTTGCCATTTGATTAGTTAAGTACCTTTAACACTTACATTAAACAATAAGGATATGGTATTAGTTAGAAAATTAGTTGAAGCACACATAACACATGTGGTATCTCCTTGGGCCTAGCTGTGACTTCGTTCAAAATGTTCATCTGTTCAACCAGCAGTTAATGGGTACCCGGTAGGATGAGATGGCTGGTTGTTAACCTTCTTGCGCCTAACACTAATAGGCAGTTTAGGTTGTATACTCCCCAGGGAGCTGAGAATGATTGTTGAGTGCACACTGGTCCAGTAACCAGGGTAATAATAGCTCTTTGAGCAAGCCCCAGTGTGGTGTGGAAATATGTTCAATATAATTGGCCTATTATTATAGAAATGGCTCCGTCCATCCGTCCGTCCGTGACGTTTCGTTTCCGGAGCATAACTCATAAACCGTTCAATATTTTTTCATCAAACTTTGCAGGTCTGTCAGGTACATGCTGAACTGGTGCCTTTTGCTATTTAGAAATTTTAGAATTTTTTTTTTTTACGTTTCCATGGCAACAAGATGGACTTTGGTTCTGTGAGGGTAGGGTTCGTTTCCGGAGCATAACTCATAAACGGTTCAATATTTTTTCATCAAACTTTGCAGGTCTGTCAGGTACATTTTTATTTTTTACGTTTCCATGGCAACAAGATGGACTTAGGTTCCAAACTCTTCTTTTTTTTACAATTTCCATGACAAGTTCCACCTCGGTTAAAAAAGGTTAGTGTTTGTTTAGATTTAATTATGTCATAAATTCTGCAACAGGGGCGGGGGATATAGCCACGTTAGTGGCAAACTCTTGTTATTATTATTATTAGTTATGATTTATTCTTTAGCATTGTATACCTTAATTCATTCATTCCATAGCTCTGCACAGTAAGCTTTCGCTCAGTTTAACCCCCACTAATGGTCACACTGCATGCACATTCTCCACAGCTGTTTGTGGTCATTAATCATGTCAATAATTGGGTTTGTTTTGTTTGTTTGTTGTTTAACGCCGCACTCAGCAATATTCAAGCTATATGACAGCGGTCTGTAAATAATAGAGTCTGGACCAGACAATCCAGTGAATGACATCATTCGCATCGATCCACGCAATTGGGATCGATGACAAGCATCAACCAAATCAGCGAGCCTGACCACCAGATCCCGTTAGTCACCTCTTACGACAAGCATAGTCGCCTTTTAGCAAAGCATGGGTTGGTGAAGACCTATTCTACCCCGAAACTTCACAGGTCTAATAATTGGGACGCAAGCCCTATCGGCTACCCATATCAGCCAAAACTTAATTAGCACAGTTACAAACCAAAGACATAACCTTCAAAAGCAACAATACAAATTCAGTGTCATATTTTTCACTAGTAGAATCTTATTTTATTTGTTTATCTACCTTATTCTTTTATTCCAAGATAACCTCCAACACAGTTGTGTGCAGCAACCATTTCCTGAAGGATGACTTCAAGTGGACACCAAACCGAACGACATTGAAGCGGGGTGCGGTTCCCTCGGTGTTTCAGTGGACCGTGGACAGTGGGGCTACTGGCTGGAACTGGAAGCTAACCTCAAGGAGACACTCTTGTCATAGAGGTAACAACGCGTGTGGTCTGATGTTGATTAATAAATAATTTGCATACCCGTATATGCAAGGGGGCGACGTATGGTTCCTGTAGGAAGTGACAACTTGGAGACGATGGCTTGCGGTATATATACAGTTTTACTTTATACATGTAGATATATACATACAAAAGACACTATGTGCCAGGTCAGCACATAGTGGTAGTGGTTGTTGTCTAGGTGCCCCGGAGCACCCAGCCAAACCCTAAGGCTAAGGGTAAGACCTTTCTTTCTCCTCCCAATCTCTTACTTACTTACTTACTTACTTTGGAGATTTAACGTGCGCTTTCCGACTGATGCGTATTTCGCCAAGGTCACCTGACATTTAGTAAGTAATAAATATAAATGTAAACAGTAATTCATCAGCAGGATGGCAGACGGTCGATGTACACAAAAATGGGGATTAACAAATAGGATTAGCATCTTATAAATAACAGCAATTAAGTGTTTCAAGGCGTATAGATGTCATGGCTCCAGGGGTAATGAGCCTTTTAAATCAAATGTTCTTCAGAAAATGGGTGTCGTAAATCAGTGCTATGACAGAGGTAAGATTATGGCTGTGCACATTCTCTAGGACAAAGTAAACACAATTTATGGATAATAACTTCTTTATTTTACTGTGATGGCAACATTTCAGTATAGATTGTTATACTGTTGTCAAGCAAGGCTTCAAGCATCTGTACCGAAACATCGCCATTACAGAAAAAAAAAGAAGTTGTTTGTCATCCATAACTTGTGTCTGCTTTGTCATCCGTCAACTTCTAAGTAATGCCTATCAAACAATACATTCTCCGGGTTCAAATTCTTTGTATTTTAGTCTCTGTGGAATGGTTAAAATGGTAATGGCACTGTTAAAGTAAGTTCCATGGGTCTGAAGGGTAGGTACACTTAGAAAACAATTTTTTAGCATTACCTTGTGACAATTTTGATTTATACTACCACACATAAACATGGCGAAAACATGGAACATGTTGAACTATGAACACACTTAATGCACAGCATGATTCACAAAATATATTGGACCCGTGAACATACCGGTAAGAATAGGTCTTCAGCAACCCATGCTTGCCATAAAAGGCGACTATGGTTGTCGTAAGAGACGACTAAAAGGATTGGGTGGTCAGGCTCGCTGACTTGGTTGATGCATATCATCGCATCCCAATTGCGTAAATCGATGCTTATGATGTCAATCACTGGATTGTCTGGTCCAAACTCGATTACTTTTAGACCGCCATTTAGCTAGAATATTGCTGAGTGTGGCTGTGAACATTAAACAAACACACAAACAAACACTAAATATTTTTGGGTAGTCAGAAATGAGTGAGTGAGTGAGTGAGTATGGTTTTACGCCGCTTTTAGCAATATTCCAGCAATATCACGGCGGGGGACACCAGAAATGGGCTTCACACATTGTACCCATGTCGGGAATCGAACCCGGGTCTTCGGCGTGACGAGCGAATGCTTTAACCACTAGGCTACCGGACCGCCCTAGTCAGAAATGAAAAAGAGGGTATTATTAATCTTAGTGAAAGGGTGGGGGCCATCTCATAAATCACAACTGCTTATTATCTTGCCTGACTTTCACTGAGTTTGATATTGATCACATTTGTTCCTCTAGTTGGCACACTTTAATTTCAATTGCACACCTAAACATCATTATGAGTGTCTTGTGGAAAACTTGAAAAATAATATATTTCTATCCCATATTCTCTACAGCAGTGAAATAACATGTGTTGCAAATGTTTATGATATTTCAGTTATATATGACACACAGGTAGGTAATAAAAACGTTAATAAGTACCTGTAAAAACACTGACCAGTGACCACTACTTCAGCAATATAGGAAAAATTACTGGCGTAGAGCATTCAAGTGACCATAACTGGGTGAGTGAGTGAGTGAGTATGGTTTTACGCCGCTTTTAGCAATATTCCAGCAATATCACGGCGGGGGACACCAGAAATGGGCTTCACACATTGTACCCATGTCGGGAATCTAACCCGGGTCTTCGGCGTGAAGAGCGAACGCTTTAACCACTAGGCTACCCGACCGCCCCTGACCATAACTGAAACGTGTTTGATTTTCACAAATGTATTTCAGATGATGCTGATCAAGAGTCTGAGAACATTTCATCGGGTGACGAAGCTCCCACAAGTCATCCGTCGCCATCTCAGATACAGTAAGAATGACAAATCAAATTTAATCGTATTAAATTAATTTTGCAAATTGACATGGTTTTGAATTAGATGTTAATGAATACAAAACAACAAATTTCTATATCCTATAGTATTTACATAAAGATTATTGATATTTAGATATTATCTGTAATATTAAATGATTTTTAGCCTGTGTATTCGATGAACCTTCTTTGTTTATATTTTCCTTAAGTTATTCATGTGTTCAAGGACCACCTCCGTGGTCTGGTGGTAGAGCGTCCAACCGGAGAGCGGAAGGTCCAGGGTTTGATCCCCGGCCGCGTCATACCAAAGGACGCTAAAAAATGGTACTTGTTGTGACCCTGTCTGGTGCTCAGTATTAAGGGGCCAAAACAAGGACTGGTTAGCTCGGAGTCAGTGTACTGTGTCGGGTATTGATGTTAAATTGTGGCATGGTATCTCAGTGGGCTAGCACTATAAATCGGCATCAGTCCGGACTAGTACAAGTGCGCGCTCACGCACGCAGACACGCACGCACGCACGCACGCACGCACACACACGTGCATGCACGTTGCAATATAAGCACAACAATCATTTCACAGATAACATTTTCAATTGTTGATGATGCAGGAACAAAATAATCAAGTCTTACAATTGTGCCAAATATCCCGACACAAATTGCAATTTATGTGGGTTAATTGTATTGCTGAAGGTTACTGAATCCTATCATATTGATCTGATATTTTGTTCTCTTTGAAAGTTTTTCAGTAGCTATGATATAGCTAAGTGAACAAATTTGGTTGGTTGGTTTGTTGTTTAACGCCGCACTTAGCAATATTCCAGCTATATGACAGCGGTCTGTAAATGATAAAGTCTGGACCAGACAATCCAGTGACTGATATCATGAGCATTGATCCACGCAATTGGGATATGACATGCATCAACCAAGTCAGCGAGCCTGACCACCCGATCCTGTTAGTCGCCTCTTACGACAAGCATGAGTTGCTGAAGACCTATTCTACCCTGGATCTTCCAACAGCAAGTGGATCACAACTGAAAAATATCTGGAGAAAAAGTGAAATAATTTATACTATATTTTATATCAAATTACATGCCTGGTTCAATGATTAAAAAGATTAAAAAAGAATTATACCACAATAACCTGTAACAGCTGATTTCAGCATACTGAGTTATAATTGACAGCAAAGTGAATTTAAAAAATAAATTATGATCATGATAAAAGTGACAAACAATTATTGATGAGTATGATTAAAAACTACAACTGATACACTGTGTATATAGGCCTATTTATTATATACTCACCACCTAAAGAAACGCAAGTACCATACATGTTGGTTAATATATGAAGACTTACTCATATTCAAGAGATATTAGATTGGTTTGATGCACAAACTAACATACTGGTATTTTGTGTGAACCGACACTCATTGACGCATCACATGTGACGTCATAGATCCATGACTCGAGATGCACCATTTGTCTTATGCAGGATTAGCGTGTAAAGTTTGGAAATCATGTGTAGCATATCGTGATAAGAATAAAGACACTGTGGTAACACTAGACTGATTGTTAGTTTTGTCATTAAGTGGTACACATTGGAAACATCTCTTCCTACTTCTCGTTATATTTCCATGGTTCATGTTTCTTTTGGCAGGGGGGGGCACGGGTGGCCCAGTCGCTGTGCAGAGTTGCGTCCCTTGGGCACGCCAGAAACCTATGATAGTGGGTTCAAATCCCGGTTTGCCCCAATTATGTTTCTAGGTTTGTCAGCACCATACCAATGCTCGTGGGTTTCACCGAAGTGGTAAACATCTGAGACCAGCATCACATCGGGCTTTCCTCCCACATTAAGCTGACACGCCGCGATATAACTGGAATACTGTTAAAAGCGGCATTATACCCAACTCACTCACTCACTTTTGGCGGTGAGTAGATACAAGTATGTCTTCTGACATAATTAACACTAGTTTATACTTCATATAAATACCTTAATTTGATGTGGGGAATCAGTTTTCCGCTGAGTTAAAATTTAACGTTGCATCGGCATTATTTCAACAAAAGAACATTATTTTATCACATTCATAATATTGGTGAAATATTTTACTTAAGACCAAATTTATTTTTAATGATCTATCTTGATCTTCTAAAGTACAACAACTATCTAGATCTAGCATGGGATTGCTTATGCTGATTGATCTAGAGTATGTTTTGTTTGTTTGTTGTTTAACGCTGCACTCAGCAATATTCCAGGATATAACGGCAGTCTGTAAATAATCGCGTCTGGACCAGACAATCCAGTGATTGATAACATGAGCATCAGTCCACGCAATTGGGATCGATGACATGCATCAACCAAGTCAGCAAGTCTGACCACCCTATCCCGTTAGTCGCCTTTTACGACAAGCATAGTTGCCTTTTACAGCAAGCATGGGTTGCTGGAGACCTATTCGACCCTGGATCTTCACGGGTCTCTAGAGTATGTAGCTGAAGATATATCAATGCTGCTTGCAATGATAAAGCTACATTTCAAATTAGAATTCTGTTTTGTTGAAGTTGAGTCTTCTGTTTTGCTCATATGTTGATAATGACTTCCATTGACAATATTTCGAAGTCATGACTTTAGAGTAGCCTCCCTAAGCTGCTTGACAGCATCAAAAACATCAGATATCCGGTCATATAACTTATCGTATTGTGTTGTTAAAAACAGCGATTACTCAGTTCATGGATATATGCTTCAGTTTGTTTCTTGTTTAATGCCATACTCAGCAATATTCCAACTATATGACGTCCGTCTGTTAAAAAAATAGAGAATGGACCAGACAAACCAGTGATTGAAATCATGAGCATTGATCCACGCAATAGGGACACGATGACATGCATCAACCAAGTCAGCGGTCCTGGCCACCCGATCCCATTAATCACCTTTTGCTACAAGCATAGTCGCCTCTTACAAGAAGTAAGGGTTGCTGAGGATCTATTCTGACCAGTATCTTCACGGGTCTATGCTTCAGAAAAGTATTTGTAGACCTTTTCCACCTGTGATATATATACAAGAACTACTGGGACAGTTTCTAAATATACTGTTCCACAAAAGAAAAATTGAAATCAGGGAGTTTTTTGTGCATTTGCCGCAATTATGCCAATGCGACTTTGTCCATGTTTGTCTTGTTCTGGTTTAGATATGAATATTCATGAGGCCTCATTAAGAATGGTCTGTTGTCCCCAAAACATGAAATACACTCTCTATATATTATACTGTCACTAACACTGTACATTTCGATGGTCACGACAAACCAAACACCATTACTGACATGGCTATAGAGTCTTTCTAGGAGTGCGGGTCAGAAAGAATACTATTTAAATATACATATTACCTAGTTATGGACAGGAGTGAGTGAGTTGGGTTTAACGCCGCTTTTAACAGTGTTCCAGTTATATCACGGCGTGTCAGCTTAATGTGGGAGGAAAGCATGAAGTGGTGCAGGTCTCAGATGTTAACTTCGGTGAAACCCACTAGCACGGGTATGGTGCTGACAAACCTAGAAATATAATCGGGGAGAACCGGGATTCGAACCCACAATCATAGGTTTCTGGCGTGCCCAAGGGACGCAATTCTGCACAGCGAATCGCGGCGCCTTAGACTACTGGGCCACCTGTGCCCCCCTGGAATGTACTGCCACACATTCTTTGAATAATTAAGTAACTGCAAATTTACTTAGCGTTGACTATTTTTGAACATTAAAATTATTTTACATTACCAACCAACAATGACTGGGAAATAAGTGCTATTCTACAAATATTAGCTTCCGTGGTAATGCAGCCATCTAATCAGTTGTTTCAATCAGAGGAGATTTATTCTGATTTGATGGCCTCTCAATGACCAATCAGAATTGATTAAATTCCTATTACCGGTACATCAAATAATTTTACCACAGCTGAGAAAAAAATGGTTTCAGTGTGGCCATGTTTCTGAGCTAAGCTGATCAAATATATTGTTTCTTTCGTAAAAGTCTATTGATAAAAGAAAAAAATAATAATATGTATTACAATGCAACTTTAAAAACCCGCTTCTGATTTTGAGGAATTGACTGCTGGAATCGATCCTGTGTCGTGCAAACAGAGGTTTTGATATCCACTGCAATAGAAAAGTTAGAGTTAGCTCCCTTACTCAACATGGAGGAAAGGGAGAATTTCCTTTGAATTTGTAAATTTTATCTTGAATAACTACTTTCTGCGTGAAGATAAGAGGGATTTGGACAGGTACTTTGTTCTTTTATTACCAATACTTTATGCATCATTTTATTTTCTTCAAATATGTTGACTGCGTGCCACGTCCGGGGTGTATTTCATGCACAGACCGAACGCAACATCGGATTTTCATCTCTTCATAATGCTTCCGTAGACTCTTACAACAAAATAGACACCCCTGCCGATACTAAGGATATATTTAAAGAATACATACTGAATATCGACAAAGACAACTATCCTGTGTCACTTATGGGCAATTGTCAGTGTTTAGACTCGAATTATATGGCTTGAAAGTAAATACTGACTTCACGCCGAAAGCGTTGTTGAATTCAGTACTCGAATCAAGATAGTTACAACAGTGAACATTGGGTAAGGGCATATGGCATATACTTCGATACCTACAGAAAACAATCTTGTGTGAACCTTATTTATTATTTCAACGTGGACGATAGGAAGAGCTGGTTCTTTTAGGCCTGTAAATATAGATATTCACCCTACTTCACTATTTGATGAGGTCGTTGTCAACACAGGTACTATAGAAATGTAACCTATGTACCCTTCTTTATACACAAATGACACCCATGTACCTTACTGTACTCACAAATGTCCCTAATCATGGCAATATTTGCGTTGCAAAAGTCAGGTTTGTAGAACACACCTGCGGCATATTGCGCTTGTGTTGCACTTGTGAATGATTTAACAGGACACTATGTTGACGGTTCTGTTTGTTTTTAATTCCTTGAGATAATTTCTGAGTGTTTCGTCACTTACCTGATTCAATTCTCAAATCAAAACAATAGAGCCCGCCTGTTCTTATTTCAGAAATGTGCATTTGTTTACAAACATGAGAAAAGTCTGGTCATGTGATCACTGTACACCAGCGGTGTGATCCCTGGAACACAACGGAATAAAGCGAGGAGAGCCGAGTAAGCTCAGGGGTAACCGGCTTCAAACAAACAAAGCTTTAGAACAGTGGGGGCGGTCGGGTAGCCTAGTGGTTAAAGCGTTCGCTCCTCACGCCGAAGACCCGGGTTCGATTCCCGGCATGGGTACAATGTGTGAAGCCCATTTCTGGTGTCCCCCGCCGTGATATTGCTAAAAGCGGTGTAAAACCATACTCACTCACTCACTTTCAAACAGTGGACTATATCAATAAAATTTCCACATTTCATGTCCATTTTGTTCTCACCAATGTTATGGCATTTTTTAGGTTACATGTATTTCACTGTTAACAGGACCAATTATGAGGGCCAATAACGAGGGAGAGGCTTTATGCACAGTTTTACATTATGGCATTGAATGCATCCAAAAGGTATGCATCGATAAAGGTACAGATGGTCGACATGAGGATTATGAGAATATGCAGGAAATACCAAACTTAACCCACCTGTTTGTAAAACGGACCCTCCCCAACATTTCCAAGGTTGAATTCTATACAGGGAGTCTTCATTATTAAAATTTGGGTAAACATTTTTAAAGCTTGTACATTTTGTCAACATCCTTAAATAGGCTGTACATGATGATATATGAATAAACCACCTGTGGTCGCTGTTTATCGTACAATAAAACACTGCAGGGAGAATAAGCTACTCAGGGCTGCGCCCCTCATGGTTTATTCTCCCTGCAGTGTTTTATTGTTCGATAAACAACTCCCATTTGTCGTTTGTTTCTAAAATAATATGTAGGTTCCTCGGCATGATAAAGCTAACCGATAGAAATGGTAACCATTGGTGTCATTTACAGATAAGTATATAAAAAAGAAAAGGTCAGGTAAGTACTTCTTTCCTGTGCTAACAAACAAACCAGACATCGCCCTTTACTATCGGATATCAGTACTGCCAGTACAATGGAACTCCAGATACAGGCTGTTTCCATAACAAAACAACCTCGCATGATAACCCATATTTGCCAGTCTGCGATTCCAACCTCTTGTCCATAACTAGGGGTACGGTCGGCCCAGTCGTCTAAGGCTCCGCGATTCGCTGTGCAGAGTTGTGTCCCTTGGGGACACCAGAAAGCTATGATTGTGGGTTTCTAGGTTTGTCAGCACAATACCCGTGCTCATGGGTTTCACCAAAGTTGTGAACATCTGAGACCTACATCACTTCAGGCTTTCCTCCCACATTAAGCTGATTGCACGCCGTGATATTACTGGAATACTGTAAAATGCGGCGTTAAACCCAACTCACTCACTCCTGTCCATAACTAGGTAATATGTATATTTAAATAGTATTCTTTCTGACCCGCACTCCTAGAAAGACTCTATAGCCATGTCAGTAATGGTGTTTGGTTTGTCGTGACCATCGAAATGTACAGTGTTAGTAACAGTTCATTTCTTGGTACAACTTCAGAATACTGGATACCTATGTGATGAAGCTCCAAATATGCAGTAACAATTAATCCGCTTGCATTTAACATAAATGGTTTATATTATTAAACCTCAAAACTGAATGGGTGGCACGGGTGGCCCAGTCATCTAAGGCACCGTGATTTGCTGTGCAGAGTTGCGTCACTTGGGCACGCCAGAAACCTATGATTGTTGGTTCTCATCCCAGTTCGCCCCGATTATGTTTCTAGGTCTGTCAGCACCATACCCGTGTTCGTGGGTTTCACCAAAGTTGTAAACTTCTGAGACCTGCATCACTTCAGGCTTTCCTCTCACATTAAGCTGACTTGCTGTGATATGACTGGAATACTGTTCAAAGCGGTGTTAAACCAAACTCACTCACTCACTCCAACACTGACAATAACACCAGTTTAAAAAATGTTTTGGTTTTTTATCTTTTATAGATCGAGGATGTCACTAGAAGGAAGTGGAGAAAGTGAATTTAGCATTATGCGGTGGACGGCGCTTGGAAAGGAGGTGTTGGACATGACGGCGCAGCAAGACAAGACGGCCAGCAGCAGCAATGATGAAATGGATGACAGGAGGGCCGACTCTCACACTGACCAGGGGATCATGTACGAGAACGGTGAGGTGAGCATGACTGACAGTTCTGGGTTCAGGACCACAGACACAAGTGAGAAGGCGCGTGACGTTAAAGGCGATGTTAAGGATGAAGCGAAGATGTCGGAGGTGGCACTGGACAATGGCAGCGAGCTGAGTCTGGATGCTGAGATCAAACTGTTGTATGGTAGTGATGAGGAGAAGAAACCTGCTGCAGTGAGGGCATCCAGCGTCCGGAGCAGTCTCAAGGAAGACAGTGTTGACAGTGTTAACGAGACCGAGGCGTCAGGGTATGGCGAGACCAGTGGAACAGACTCCAGCTCTAACTTTCCTGACAGTGACTTTTCCGATATGTCACGGAAAAGGAAAAGAGGTCATAAGTCAAGCAGCAGACTTGACAGCCTTGTGAAGAAAATAATGAAAAGGTCGACTGATCTACCTAAGGATAAGCCAACTGATAAATCCCTCACTACCACCTCAAATGAAGGCACTCCTGATGTTGCTAGTGAGAATTCTCAGAGTGATGCACCAGCAGTTGATGAAGATGCTCAAAGATTGTTCCAAATCAGAGCTTTCGCTGAAGGTCAAATGTCCTGCGAGGAGTCCTCGTTACCTGAGAGTGAGGAGAGCGAGGAATATGAAGAGTATTTTGTATCTCACCTGCACGCCATGGAAGATGAGGTGTCTTCAGAATCGGAAGAAAATAAGAAAACCGAGAAGGATGAAGATTACATCCCAACGGAAGGCACCGATGATGCAGAGGCGGAGGAGGAAGAAGAGGTGAAATCTGACGATGGTTCCAACTACAGTGATGACGAGTTTACTAAATTGGCCAAGAAGAAAAAGAAGTCAAAAGCGAAGCCGTTTGTGTGTGGAGTCTGTAACAAGGATTTCATCAGCGCTAAAATGTTAGAGGGGCATATGAAGTGTCACCTTGATCCCAAGTCCCTCACTTGTAATGTCTGTGGCAAGCTGTTTGACTTCCCATACAAGCTGAAGAACCATGCCAAAGTACATAATAAGTCATTCGAGTGTGATATCTGTGGTCGAACATTTAGTGATAGGGGAGGGTTCACTAGGCACAGGAACACACATTCAACAGAGAAATACACCCATGAGCAGAGTTCAAAGGAGGCACAGTCAAAGAGTGATGCTTCACCAAAACCGAGCGCCCAATCTGCTTCAGCCGAGAAGATGAAGTGTCACACATGTGGCAAAGAGTTTGAGTCCAAGAGTGAGCTGTCGTCTCACCTCAGCACCCACGCAGGCGTTTCAGGAGAAGATGCTGCAGCTGCTTCTAGTGAGAAGATGAAGTGTCACACTTGTGGGAAGGAGTTCACCTCCAAGGACAGCCTCAGTCGGCACTTGAAGACCCATACAGGGATTGTGTATGAGTGTGACATGTGTGATAAGACCTTCACGCAAGATGAAGAGTACACAGCCCATCTGAAAGCCCATGATGAGGAGGACGACAAACATGATGATGAACTGTACAAGTGTATGACCTGCGGGGACATGTTCCAGTCTCAGAAGGATCTGGACCAGCATCAGAAGAAGCACACGAAGAGCACGTTCATGTGCAACTCCTGTGGGTGGACCTTCACGGACGAGCGTCCTTACCAGGCTCATCTAAAGTCTCACAAGGCCGACGAAGGAGTCACCTGGAAGTGTAATAAATGCAAGCTAGAGTTTGCTCATAAGAATGATCTTCGGGAACATCTCAAGAAGCACATCAAGCGTACTTATAGATGCGAACAGTGTGGTAGAATCTTCACCGAGGAGATTCTGTACATCGCCCACCTGCGCAATCACAAAGCTCATGAAGATATAAGATGGAAGTGTAACAAGTGTAAGCTGGAGTTCAACAAGAAGGAAGAGCTCAAGGAACACCTAAAGATCCATATTAAACACACCTACATGTGCGACACGTGCGGGGAGACGTTTGCATATGAAAGCGACTACGCCGCCCATCTCAAGAAGCATTATTCGGATGAATTACTGAAATGCAACTTCTGTGAACTGAAATTTGTGTCTCGCATTGACCTGACTGATCACTTGAAGAGTCATGTGATGGAGCTTCAGATCTGCGTCACGTGTGGAGAGACCTTCACGGACCAGGCCAAGTACCTGAAACACATCAAGTTCCACAAAGCCATGCTGCGGTGCAGGAAGTGCGGAATCGTGTTTCCCAGTCGGGGGGAACTTGAGCTCCACATGAAGACCCACGTGCAACACATCTACGTGTGCGAGACCTGCAGCGATACCTTCACCAACGACAAGGAGTACACGGAGCATCTCAAGACCCACGATGCTCCGCAGGAAGAGGATGATGCAGATGATCTGCCTGTTATTGTCATTTCATAACTGGCTTCCTTCCGTGCTTGTTGTAGATGTTAGATATCGTGGACATTCATTGACAGAATTTGAAATATATTTTTCTTATGTACCCTGCCCCAGTCAAAGTCCCTTATGAATTTTGATTTTTCTTTTAATTTTGATTAATTTTGTTTTGTTTTGTTTTTAGTTCACATTCATGTTAGTCATAGTTTGATGGTTAACTTTTCTGACAAAGTGTTGATTTCTGGTGACAAATTCACACATATGATTTTAAACAGATCCCTCTCCAGTAAAGGGAGTGAAGTTAATATGGGTAGTGTCATGGTTGTATGTTCTTATGTCTACAGACTGAAGTTTGCAGGGCACAGGTGTCACTGCAATCTGTAAATGAAGAGTTGTGTTCCTTGGCTGTGCCAGGATCTGCTGGCATTAAAACCAACTCTGTAACTTTAGCATCTATGTGCAACTTTCAAGTTCCTAATGTCAAGATTCCTTTTGTATAATATGTTAGTACACTTGACTGAAGGATTCAGTATAGAAACGTGTTAAGTTGATGTGACCGAACAAAACTATCTCGCTGTCTGGGAAGTGACAGAATCTCATGTCTGCATCAGAAGATTTAATTCTACCATGTTGGACATCACAATGGGAGTCAGAAACTCTGTAGGTCAGTCCTGTGTTATTCCACAGATACCCAGAAAAATCCCTGATCTCAAAGATATTCGGCTTGACAACTACAAAATCATCCCAGTTTTCATGCCATTATTTTGTAATTTTCCACTAATGTCTGTCCATAGATAGGAACAGTTTGCTTCAGAGTTTGTGACTGTTTTCAATCTAGGCTCATACTTTGTTCCTAGTGGCCTGTAAAGATATTTGTCTCTCTTTACTAATCATTACCAATGAGATTGGTGTGTATCATGGAATATGAATTAGCTGACAAAGTGGTGTTGCTGGGACTGCCCATGCCTTATTTTGCCCCTTTAAACTTTCTTGAAGTGAACAGTGTGAAGAGACTGTCCTTTCCTATTTTCCATTTGCCGATTGATCATTTTAATTTTAGGGGGCACAGGTGGCCCATTCGTCTAAGGCGCCGCGATTCGCTGTGCAGAGTTGCGTCCCTTAGGCATGCCAGAAACCTATGATTGTGGGTTCAAATCCCGGTTCGCCCCGATTATGTTTCTAGGTTTGTCAGCACCATACCCGTGCTGGTGGGTTTCACCGAAGTGGCAAATGTCTGAGACCTGCATCACTTCGGGCTTTCCTCCCACATTAAGCTGACACGCCATGATATAACTGGAATACTGTTAAATGCGGCGTTAAACCCAACTCACTCACTCATTTTGATTTTATGAATACTGGTCCTGATTAATGGTCGCTGGTCTAATGGTCCACAGGAGTGCTGTGAGTGAATCCCACATTGGGAACTCCTCTGCCCCAGGAACATTGCTGAAATATTACTGAACTATTGCTGAAATGTTAATGGCATATCACTGGACTCATCTAGAATATTACTGGTATATTGGCGGAATATTACTGGACTATTGCTGGAATATTACTGGAATATTGCTAATGCTGGAATTTTAGATGAATATTGCTGGAATAGTACTGGAATACTGCTAGAATATTGCTAGAATATTCCAGGACAATTGATAGAATAGTATTTCAGTTTTCCTGGAATATTGATGGAATATTTATTATGGATGGAACATTGTTGGAATCAGCATTAAACCATACCAACCCACTTCTACTCCTTACTTAACTAGACACTGAAGAAGGATGTGTGGAGGATGGTGGAGTATTTCCATGAGGGTTTGGTCAGGCTGGAGTCTTATGCATGTACAATGATGTCATCCAAACATATTACGTTTCATTTTGATCAATAGAAACTACAATTATGTTGATGTCATCAATTATGTTTATGTTTTGGTGATTGTTAGAAAATAGTGAATGTTGAACAGTGGAGAGCTATCTATTGTCACAGTCCAGGAAGGGTATATTATTTGAGATGTTATTTTGCCTGAATTAAACATTTTACTCAGTGATAGAAGCCATGTGTAGAGGATATTTTACAATGAACATGGTGTTTCTATGTTACCATGGCTCCCGAAATACCAAAATTAATGTTTCTTCAATGATATGTTGACATGGGAATAAGACTTAGAGTGCAGGATGTTTCCCATGTCCAGCCTGATATCGAGTCAACATGTTGATAAGTTTAAAAACACTAATTCTTTGTCTCCCTCATTGTATCTGTGAAAAAATTGTATTTCTGCATTTAGACTGAAAAAAACCATTCACGTTTATCAAGTCTTTCTGAAAGGATTTACCATTTTTATCTGCTGGCGCTGCTGCAGTGTTATGCAGTTGCTTGGCAACCACATGTTAATACACCCTAATACAAGGGCTGTAGTACACGTAGTACAATACTACACATATCTCAACGGTTGCAATATGGTGATATTGCATAAAATACTGAAAAAGCCATATTCTTTCATCAAAGAGGGGGGCATGGGTGGCCCAGTTGTCTAAGGCGCCGTGATTCGCTGTGCAGAGTTGCGTCCCTTGGGCATGCCAGAAACCTATGACTGTGGATTCGAATCCTGGTGTGCCCCGATTATGTTTCTAGGTTTGTCAGCACCATACCCATGCTTGTGGGTTTCACCGAAGTGGTAAACGTCTGAGACCTGCATCACTTCGGGCTTTCCTCCCACATTAAGCTGACACGCCGTGATATAACTGTCATACTGTTAAAAGCGGTGTTAAACCCAGCTCTCTCACTCAATCAGTCATCCAAGGGAATGTGTGATTCCAACCCAATATGTTCAGTCAGTTTGGGTCACAGTCCATAAACAATAACTCTTGTACATATTCTCAGCAAAAAGTATTTTGCAATTAATTTTCATACCATGTTTCCTTGTCCTTATATACCCATATACTTTGATTGTTTCGTAGCGATGTAGGCCATGGTGTTACTTGTAACACGTCACATTATCTCAGTGTAACGGAACCTTATGACCCTTCGTTACACACCTACTTGATACCAGTAGCTGAATTACCCATGAATCTTGTCAAGCATCAGGGTGTGTGTCCTAAGTAGGGAGCCATCTTGGTTTTCTATGTCAGTGCCCTTGGCAGGCAAATTGTGGATTTAAAAAAAATAAATAGGGATTTTTATGAAATTTCTTATTTTCTCAAATTAGGAGGTATTTTTATGTTGCATTCAATGCAACAATGTAAACCTAAAGACTTATATATTTTTGATCCTCTATCAATGAATATACAAGTCAACTCTACGAAAACATTGGTCATCGTTGGTTATAACTTTAACAGGGGCACGGGTGGCCCAGTCGTTGTAAGGCGCTGCTATTCGCTGTGCAGAGTTGCGTCCCTTACGCACGCCAGAAACCTATGATTGTGGGTTCGAATCCTGGTTCGCCCCGATTATGTTTCTAGGTTTGTCAGCACCATACCCGTGCTCATGGGTTTCTCTGAAGTGGTAAACGTCTGAGACCTGCATCACTTCGGGCTTTCCTCCCACATTAAGCTGACACGCTGTGATATAACTGGAGTACTGTTAAAAGCGGCGTTAAACCCAACTCACTCACTATAACTATAACTTTATGAATGGGGAAATTTGTAATTACAATATGGGAACTTGTATTGACATTGGCTGCAGACTTGGGCTGATGCCGGCCCAGAGCAGGTTTAGATAAACCCCTGCATTAGCTTGTGGAAGGGTACTGAGTTTGTGTTACTTATTGTTATCAAGCCAAGTTTTTACTGAAACGAAATGAGAGATTCAAACTCAAATCATCAGGACCAGAAGTCTTGTCTTTTTGAGATACTGACTTCTAACCTTGTGTGGCCCAGGTGGTTCAATGGTCTAAGGTGCTGCCTTTCACTTTTCAGAGTTGCGTCTCCCTGGGCACTTCAGAAACCTATGATTGTGGGTTCGAATCCCAGGGTTGCCCCAATTAAGTTTCTTGGTTTGTCAGCACCATACCTGTGTTTCATTGAAATTGTAAATGTCTGATTAGGCTGGCTATCGATGTAAATCTTACTAAATATCAATTGGTGATAAATATCGGAGAAGTAACTTTAACAAATATGCCAAAAGCTCAGAGACAAAACAACAAACTTCACATGGCTGGTGAGTGGTGATACATTTATGCATGGATTACTTTGTGGACGTTTGAGATATGATAACAAAATCAGTTCCATTTGTCTTCCGAAATGGACAAAAAACAAGTCAGTAAATGAACACTCTATTCATCAGAATAGTCTATTTAAGATATTATCAATGACACAATTTACATATCGATAATCGTTAATATTTCTTCCCATCGACAATATTTCCAATTATCAATTATTTTAGCCAGCGCTAATGTCTAAGACCAGCATCTTCTCAGTGTTTCCTCCCACATGAAGTTGACATGAGATATTACTGAAGTACTGTTCTGCTCAAAGACAATGAGACCAATTTAGAGTAAGAGGCTTCAATATGCTTAGTTTTATATCATCTGCAGTGTTAAAATTTTATGTTAAAATACCTCTGAATTTACATAAATAAGAACTACCTTTTTCCTCCATGTCTTTGAAAGGCATTTAGAAGTGATTCACATAAGGAAGAGAATATATGGATGTCAACTTCTTTATTATGAGGAACACAACATTTCGGAGTATATGCTTACTCCCATCTGATGAAGAAGTAAGCATTTACTCCGAAACGTTGTGTTCCTCATGATAAAGAAGTTGACATCCATATATTCTCTTCCTTTTTTCCCTCCATGTTTGAACAACATAACAATTTTCCAATTTGCCTGCCAAAGACAGGCAGATAGTTTGGAATCCTTGATAACTCCCTGTGCTGTATAAAATGGCATTAAACCTCTCAGCCTCCGAACTTGTGTTCTCTGTACCGTCAAATGCTACTTGTGTACTTGTGTTGAATTATATTTCATATTATTATTTGTTGTGTTCTGAAATCATAATGTTAATGAGTATGTCATTGAGTAGCATTCCTTTTAGCATCGTGTTTAATCCAGTTATGTACATTGAATATCAAAGCAGCCTTCTATAGAGGGTCATTTGTTTGTGTATTCATCCCTGGACCTAATTTTTTTTTTAGTTGGTTTATGAGTGTGTAAAAAAATATCTGAAATTAGAAGGAAATAAATGACTTTTTGCTTGTACTGACTCTGAATGGCAATTAGGTCAAATGATAAAACACCTGAGATCTTATCACTGATGACAGAAATGGGGAATAAATAATACTTATAAAAAGCCATACTCTAACAAAAAATATTTTATCTTTCGGTATCTTGTTAGTTAAAGCTTGCTTGTTTATCATACATTAGTAGCAGTACCAATCTGGAATTTTTAATTGTTTTCCATTAGTTGTTTTAAGCCAAAATTTAAAAAAAAAACCAACTTATACATTTTTTATATTTTTAAAAATATATTTCAGTGAATTAGATAGGCCACACTTAAAAAGTTTGTAGTTGAGAGATGTGCTGCCCAATTGAACATGTTGAACCTAAATTCAAATCAGAAATATTTAATAGTTTTCCTGACCACTCGTCTTTGATGGATTAGTAAAAAGTAAGATACAAACAGAAAACTGCAGCAAGAAGTAAGAACTTGTACAATAAGAAATAATACCAAAATAGCACCATACAAGATTCCGGGGTAGAATAGGTCTACAGCAACCCATGCTTGCTGTAAAAGGTGATTATGCTTGTCGTAAAAGGCGACTAACGGGATCGGGTGGTCAGGCTCGCTGACTTGGTTGATGCATGTCATCGATCCCAATTACGTGGATCGATGCTCATGATATCAATCACTGGATTATCTGGTCCAGACTCGATTATTTTCAGACCGCCGTCATAAAGCTGGAATATTGCTGAGTGCGGCGTTAAACAACAAGCAATTTTTTCAGAAGCAACTACTCAAACAAGCTGCTTGTAAGAATTAGCATTTACTGTTTCTAAATAAGCCAACTTCACTTCAGTTATTTTATTTCATCTTGTTGGCAAGAAGCCATAAACAGAACAAAGAAGTGTGCTTGGATCAAACCTTCTTGTGACATATTAATCATGTTTGTTAATCATCAGTGATCACTTATGTCATGTGTTGTACCTCAGTATTTTGCTTGAACTTGTGAATGATCTGATTACTGTGCAGTGGTTGGATTGGTCAATAGGTGGCACGGAGTGAAGATGCCTAATTGTGATGATATTTAACACAAAATCCTCGTCACCGATGCAGATGCAGGTGATCTTTGCGCCATTCCAATCTTGGCACGGAGACAATCGTAACTCCTATTCTGTAACATAGACTTACACAATAGTCATAGTGCTAAGATCACTTTGTGGAACAGCAGGCTGGACAAGGGTGGTCAACGACAGTATAATGACGTGCAGAGTTGTGTCCCTTGCCTACCAGGATGCGCTGTTCAAGGGTTGGCCGAAACCTATGATCATGAGTTTCAACCCTGGTTTGCCAATTTGTTGGTTCGTCTTGTCAGCACCATACCCACTGGTTTCACTTAATCTTGTTTCACCAATGACTTCTGCAGTAATTTGTTCTCAGTCCTCAACAATTTGGTGATCCCGGAGTCATCATATCCAAGTGACCGCTGTTATATGGCTGTAATATTGCTGAGTGCGGTGTTAAACAACAAACAAATAATCATATCCCAGTGGGATTTCTGGTGAGAAAATAACCCCAGCAACCTATGCTGTCACAGGTGGCAGTGTGTAGGGTGTTAGGCACTGTGACTTGGCTCTGGGCATGTCATCTAGCTCCAGTGGTTGGGATGGTTCCTCAATCTTTCAGTCACAAATTTGTGGTATAGGCTTGGTTATTTGCAGGGTGTTGTGATATAGAGACCTGTGAAGATCCGGTCATCAGCAACCCATGCTTGCCCTAAGAGGCGACTATGCTTGTCGTAAGAGGCAACTAAGGAGACCGGGTGGTCAGGCTCGCTGAATTAGTTGATGCATGTCATCTCATCCCAATTGCATGGATCAGTGCTCATGATGTCAATCACTGGATTGTCTGGTCCAGACTTGATTATTTACAGACCGCCGTCACATAGCTGGAAAATTGCTGAGTGCGGTGTTTAACAACAAACGAACAAACATTCTGATTGCATCATTAAACAAAACTCATGTGCTAGAATCTTCATTATTTAAGTATGATTAATGTTAAATCTAGAAAACATGAATTCAATTTGTATTTGGTTGTGGAGAGGTGAGTCTTCGCAGGTGATAATCTGATGACTGTCTGAGGTCCACATGTCAACAATATTGGCAGCATTTTCACACTATCAACTGACGTGTTTGTCATATGAACCAGTTGTATGTACAGACTATACCATCACTGCCATATTACAAACACAGCACTCACGAAGAAGGTCCTTGGTGAATGCTCCTTCAATTAATTTTCTTCAATTAAATTTTGTCTCAAAGCTAAAAATGTTACAGGACCAGTGTGAGATGAGCTTTTGGAACTCAGTGATCTTTAGAAACAAGACAAGGCTTAAAAAAATAAAAGATTTGGTTCTCAGGCAAGGGCTTTTGAAAATATAGTGCAGGCAGCTGTGTTTTTGTTTTTGTTCTTTTTTAAGCTAGTATGTAACCAAATTTTGTTTAAAATAATTTCTGTGAAATCATGTTCTTAAGTATTGAAGCATTTCACTGCCAGGGTCATGTGTTCTAAATGTAAACGAAACATGCAGCAGACTTTATGTGATGGGGTGCGTGCCTGAGAACTGAGACTATTTTTTTTGCCTAATAGACTCTTTTTTATTTGTAACCCTTTTATTACCCTAAAGCATCATTATGATTTGATCATTTATTTTATTATGAACAGTTGTGAGTTTGTGAGAAATCAAACCCACAGGTACTAAATTGTTGTATTTCTTCAATTGGCTTCATTTCAAGCCAGTGGTGTATATATCTGTGCTCTTGTGTTAGTTGTCTGAGTGCCTCTGTGTGAATGAAAGAGATTTGTTGATGTACTTTGTAAGACCAAATTTGTATGTTGTATGCCTGTACTGTTCATATATGTCATTTACCTATATCCGTCTTCAGTAAGCAGTGTAGTTCTGTGTGATGCTGTTCATTGATACTTTTGTGCATACCAAGCAAGTGTGCATGCTTTAAAAATCAGCTGAATCAGCAAAATATTTGACACTACTGACCTTTGTTTATGTTATGACATGACATTTGTTTGAGTGCATGTGGATCATGCATAGCTGTTCCAAGAGAACAGAGGTCCTACAATGGTAATGTCAAGTTATCTAGAACAATACATTCTCTTGTTGCCTGGCAACTATTCTCCAGCAATTCCTGGAGCGCTTTAAGTTTGGATAGAGAATGTGTGAAAAGTCAGTTAGGTCAGACTTATTTTGTATCTTGTATTAAATTGGATGAAAATCCTGGTTGGTAAGGGAGAAAAGTGAAATTTTAATAGGGATGTTTCAGTTTCATTTTTTGTTCTACAAAAAACGTAGCTGAATGTGTTGCCATGTGTGCTCACTGTTAGTTTTGAAGCTGTCTCGTTGATTAGTCTGTTGTATACACGTTTTGTTTGTGGTGAACTTGTAAGATTGCATTTGGTGGAAAATACAAAAGAGCTTTTAAGATTTACATTTTGCTCTCAACATTTCATGTGTCTATGGTCAGAAGAACCTGTAAAACAACTTGTAAAAGACGTCTTGCAAAGCATGGTCTTGAACATTGAAATATCTGTATCATAATATTGTATTACTTGGGCATTTTATCCATTAGAAAAGGATTTGATAGCATTTTTTAAGAAGTAGCGTGAGTCTTTCTCAGAAGAAAAATACTGTATGATTTACATTGGTAGTAAACAGATATAGTGAGCAGTTATTTTTAGATTTTTTTGTTGTTTTCATGCAACTGAAAGGTTGTTGGTATACTACTCACCTTTTGATAGGGGTAATCAGATATATTTAAATATAAACTTGAAAATATGAGAATAATATTTTATGTATCATGGAGAGAGAAAGAAATAATAATCCCCATCAAAAGTGGAGTAGCATATCATAGAGTTTAATATGAGTGACTAGTCAGTACGGGACTTTGAGTTTCTAAATAAGTTGATTAGTATCATCCAAAATTGAATGTATATCATTGTGAAATTGTCCTAAAGCATTTACTTGTTGTTCATGTCAACCTTACATTGTCTGAAGCATTTATTGTGTATCTACACATGGTATGAGCAGTTTGTGTGTTGCAATGGTGAATGTTTATCATAATATATAACAGATCATTTAATCTGATTAAAATAGTTCTTTGCATATGTGTGTTTGTATTCCTGTTTCACTACAGTGGTGATCGAGAAACATCATGATGACTGAGGGAATAAACTTTGTTTGTTGTTTCACGCCGCACTCGGCAATATTCCAGCTATATGACAGTGGTCTGTAAGTAAATGAGTCCGGTGATTGACATCATGAGCATCGATCAGCGCAATTCGGATGAGATGACATGCATCAACCAAGTCAGAGCCTGAAGACCCAGTCTCGTTAGTAGCCTCTTAAGACCAGCGAAGTTGTCTTAAACGGATCTTCACGGTGTGAGAATAAGCAGTTATAGAGATCTCATGCACCCTTTGTCACAATAGCCAGTTTGTTTTCTTCAATAATTATGAACTTCTAAGTTTTCAATGGTTTTAGGGGATTAGGTTAGAATAATAGTTCCTCCGCAACCTCTGCTGGTTGTAATAGTAAGCCTCGGTTGACAACGATCGAAATCGTTTAGGATTTTGTTATAACTGTTCGAGACATGATTATATATTATTACATACACCTCTTGTGTAAAAGAAATATGAATATTGGAGTTTCAGGGTCTATTAAATGCATCATCCTATATTTAACAGTTATAGTTAGCTCCAGTGATCGGTTCAAATAGTCCCGCGTTCCCGTGAAAATCCTGTTAACAATAGGTCTTCAGCAACGCATGCTTACCGTAAGAGACGACTATGTATGTCCTAAGAGGCGACTAACAGGATCGGGTGGTCAGGCTCGCTGACTTGGTTGACGCATGTCATCGTATCCCAATTGTCCCATCGTATTGATGCTCATATGGTAATCGCTGGATTGTCTGGTCGAGACTCGATTATTTACAGACCACCTCCATAATAATAGCTGGAATATTGCGGTGTTAAACAACAAACATATCTTACAATGATCCTGCGATCTACTGGCGCTTACGTCATCAAAGTTGTGAAATTGTTTTCGCTTAAAAACCCCTACAGTAAAAATATTTATTCCAAAATACTTACGTAATCACCTTCCTGGACATGTTATTTGGTAGTTTACATTCATCGAAATTACTGTCACATCTTGGTGTGTTTAATCGCATTCTTCCCGCTCGAACTTTCGGCGTCTTCGGCTACACGTACTTCCGGAAGTGACGTCGCTTTGTAATTGTCATCTCGTTCCAAATCAGTTGCAGAAATAACAGTCAACCGAAGTTGTATTTTTTGGCCCAGCGAGAATTTAGAAATTTTGTAATGATTCCAAAGACAATTTTTACATTTTTTAAAAATAATCCGCCTTTGCGCGTCGTAATTATTCTTTTAATTTAAACAAAAAACCTAGAATTTGTAGAAAAATAATAATTGACAAGCGTTATTGGTGTTGCAGTTAGCCCTCACAATATTTTACAAGGTTCTTACAGTGTCATATTATAAATGACAAGAAATGAAGTTTTCCATTGACTTTTATAATTTGTTTCCTTCTAAATTGTTTTTAACAATAGGTCTATCTCTTTTGAACTGATACCCGTGCTCGTGGGTTTCACCGAAGTGGTAAACGTCTGAGACCTGCCTCACTTCGGGCTTTCCTCCCACATTAAGCTGACACGCCGCGATATAACTGGAATAATGTTAAAAGCGGCGTTAAGCCCAACTCACTCACTCACTCACTCACTTTTGAACTGATGGCTGTGCAGGGACATCAAACACCCCGACAACCAAGTTTCCCACCCCCAAACCCGTTACACCGGTCACAAGAGGTGACCAAATGGATCAAGTGACTGACATCACGAGGATCAATCTACTCAATACGATGACATGGATTAGCCGAGTCAGCGAACCTGACAACCTGATCCAGTTAGTCGCCTCTTCGACAAGCATGGGTTGCTAAAGACCAATTCTAACCCAGATCGTCATTTTCTCCTTACAAATTCATCTAAACAATGTACTAGGTATCTTTTCCTTCTCTTTTACCGTTCCTCCACTTGCGTCTTTCTTTCATTTTCTTCCCCCTCTTTCTTTCATTTTCTCCGCTCTTTCTCATACCTGCACGGGGCGGTCCGGTAGCCTAGTGGTTAAAGCGTTCGCTCGTCACGCCGAAGACCCGGGTTCGATTCCCGACATGGGTACAATGTGTGAAGCCCATTTCTGGTGTCCCCCCGCCGTGATATTGCTGGAATATTGCTAAAAGCGGCGTAAAACCATACACACTCACTCACTCACTCACTCACTCATACCTGCACAATCTCATGACATCAAAAGTGATATTTTATGGGCCCTTCACTGACGTTTAAGACTGTCTGCCTTCTGACAGATAAAACAGTGCTCTATCTTGCGTGTGTAGTGGTTGCCAAAAAACATGGCCTAAACCTTTTGATTGTTATAGCTTTCACCTAAAGTACATACGAACATCTTCACAATTCACAATAACACACGTGTTTTGGACGAAAAAGAACCTGTCCAGTTCGGTGTGGCGAAGAGACAATGTACCTGTCCGCAAGTCCCATGTGTCCAATATAGTAGGTACCAATCTACAAACAGAGTACATTGTCAAACATGTCCAAGATACAGGGTCGCATATGCTCTAGTTACTCGGTTCCTTGTAAGTCAGGTGTGTCCTATGTAGTTGGCCCCTGTCCACAAGTCACGTGTTTCCTCCACACCTGGTACCTGCCCACAAGTGATGTGTGTCCTAGAGACTGGGTACCTGTCCACAAGTGACGTGTGTCCTAGAGACTGGGTACCTGTCCACAAGTGACGTGTGTCCTAGAGACTGGGTACCTGCCCACAAGTGATGTGTGTCCTAGAGACTGGGTACCTGCCCACAAGTGATGTGTGTCCTAGAGACTGGGTACCTGTCCACAAGTGACGTGTGTCCTAGAGACTGGGTACCTGTCCACAAGTAATGTGTGTCCTAGAGACTGGGTTCCTGTCCACAAGTGATGTGTGTCCTAGAGACTGGGTACCTGTCCACAAGTGACGTGTGTCCTAGAGACTGGGTACCTGTCCACAAGTAATGTGTGTCCTAGAGACTGGGTACCTGCCCACAAGTGATGTGTGTCCTAGAGACTGGGTACCTGTCCACAAGTCACGTGTTTCCTCCACACCTGGTACCTGCCCACAAGTGATGTGTGTCCTAGAGACTGGGTACCTGTCCACAAGTGACGTGTGTCCTAGAGACTGGGTACCTGTCCACAAGTAATGTGTGTCCTAGAGACTGGGTACCTGCCCACAAGTGATGTGTGTCCTAGAGACTGGGTACCTGTCCACAAGTGCATGTGTCCTAGAGACTGGGTACCTGCCCACAAGTGATGTGTGTCCTAGAGACTGGGTACCTGTCCACAAGTGATGTGTGTCCTAGAGACTGGGTACCTGCCCACAAATGATGCGTGTCCTAGAGACTGGGTACCTGCCCACAAGTGATGTGTGTCCTAGAGACTGGGTACCTGCCAACAAATGATGTGTGTCCTAGAGACTGGGTACCTGTCCTCCACAAGAGATGTGTGTCCTAGAGACTGGGTACCTGCCCACAACTGATGTGTGTCCTAGAGACTGGGTACCTGTCCACAAGTGATGTGTGTCCTAGAGACTGGGTACCTGCCCACAAATGATGCGTGTCCTAGAGACTGGGTACCTGCCCACAAGTGATGTATGTCCTAGAGACCGGGTACCTGTCCACAAGTGATGTGTGTCCTAGAGACTGGGTACCTGTCCACAAGTGATGTGTGTCCTAGAGACTGGGTACCTGTCCACAAGTGATGTGTGTCCTAGAGACCGGATACCCTTCCACAAGTGATGTGTGTCCTAGAGACTGGGTACCTGTCCACAAGTGATGTGTGTCCTAGAGACTTGGTTCCTGTCCACAAGTGATGTGTGTCCTAGAGACTGGGTACCCTTCCACAAGTGATGTGTGTCCTAGAGACTGGGTACCTGTCCACAAGTGATGTGTGTCCTAGAGACTGGGTTCCTGTCCACAAGTGATGTGTGTCCTAGAGACCGGGTACCCTTCTACAAGTGATGTGTGTCCTAGAGACTGGGTACCTGTCCAGAAGTGATGTGTGTCCTAGAGACTGGGTACAAGTCCACAAGTGATGTGTGTCCTAGAGACTGGGTACCTGCCCACAAGTGATGTGTGTCCTAGAGACTGGGTACCTGCCCACAAGTGATGTGTGTCCTAGAGACTGGGTACCTGTCCACAAGTGATGTGTGTCCTAGAGACTGGGTTCCTGTCCACAAGTGATGTGTGTCCTAGAGACTGGGTACCTGTCCACAAGTGACGTGTGTCCTAGAGACTGGGTACCTGTCCACAAGTAATGTGTGTTCTAGAGACTGGGTACCTGCCCACAAGTGATGTGTGTCCTAGAGACTGGGTACCTGTCCACAAGTCACGTGTTTCCTCCACACCTGGTACCTGCCCACAAGTGATGTGTGTCCTAGAGACTGGGTACCTGTCCACAAGTGACGTGTGTCCTAGAGACTGGGTACCTGTCCACAAGTAATGTGTGTCCTAGAGACTGGGTACCTGCCCACAAGTGATGTGTGTCCTAGAGACTGGGTACCTGTCCACAAGTGCATGTGTCCTAGAGACTGGGTACCTGCCCACAAGTGATGTGTGTCCTAGAGACTGGGTACCTGTCCACAAGTGATGTGTGTCCTAGAGACTGGGTACCTGCCCACAAATGATGTGTGTCCTAGAGACTGGGTACCTGCCCACAAGTGATGTGTGTCCTAGAGACTGGGTACCTGCCCACAAATGATGTGTGTCCTAGAGACTGGGTACCTGTCCTCCACAAGAGATGTGTGTCCTAGAGACTGGGTACCTGCCCACAACTGATGTGTGTCCTAGAGACTGGGTACCTGTCCACAAGTGATGTGTGTCCTAGAGACTGGGTACCTGCCCACAAATGATGTGTGTCCTAGAGACTGGGTACCTGCCCACAAGTGATGTATGTCCTAGAGACCGGGTACCTGTCCACAAGTGATGTGTGTCCTAGAGACTGGGTACCTGTCCACAAGTGATGTGTGTCCTAGAGACTGGGTACCTGTCCACAAGTGATGTGTGTCCTAGAGACCGGATACCCTTCCACAAGTGATGTGTGTCCTAGAGACTGGGTACCTGTCCACAAGTGATGTGTGTCCTAGAGACCGGGTACCTGTCCACAAGTGATGTGTGTCCTAGAGACTGGGTACCCTTCCACAAGTGATGTGTGTCCTAGAGACTGGGTACCTGTCCACAAGTGATGTGTGTCCTAGAGACTGGGTTCCTGTCCACAAGTGATGTGTGTCCTAGAGACCGGGTACCCTTCTACAAGTGATGTGTGTCCTAGAGACTGGGTACCTGTCCAGAAGTGATGTGTGTCCTAGAGACTGGGTACAAGTCCACAAGTGATGTGTGTCCTAGAGACTGGGTACCTGCCCACAAGTGATGTGTGTCCTAGAGACTGGGTACCTGCCCACAAGTGATGTGTGTCCTAGAGACTGGGTACCTGTCCACAAGTGATGTGTGTCCTAGAGACTGGGTACCTGCCCACAAGTGATGTGTGTCCTAGAGACTGGGTACCTGTCCACAAGTGATGTGTGTCCTAGAGACCGGGTACCTGTCCACAAGTGATGTGTTTCCTAGAGACTGGGTACCTGTCCACAAGTGATGTGTGTCCTAGAGACTGGGTACCTGTCCACAAGTGATGTGTGTCCTAGAGACTGGGTACCTGTCCACAAGTGATGTGTGTCCTAGAGACCGGGTACCTGTCCACAAGTGATGTGTGTCCTAGAGACTGGGTACCTGTCCACACGTCACACATGTCTTAGAGACTGGGTACCTGTCCACACGTCACACATATCCTAGAGACTTGGTACATGTAGTTGCACATAAGCCCAATCACTGGTTCGTCTTGTCTAAACTCAACAGAAAACGGCGATATAGATATTGCTGACTGCATCTTCCCGAGGTAAGAGAGTTAACTGACTTTAAAAGTCCAGTTTTCACCCTTGCCGAACTAGGCTGGAATTCCTGGGCTCGATCGTAGCCCCACCAGTGGTTATGATGAGTTATGTCACTTCGGAGCCTCTTGTTTCAAACAAAATGGCGGCTTACAGTCAAGACGATGTGATCGATAATCAAGATCTTTATTGTGATAAAATGGGTCTTACATCGCGAAGTGCATCAAATCAAGCGAGCACCTTGATTAAAAACATGAAAAGGTTTGGAAAATATCTGTTGACAATGACTTGTCGGTGCACATGCTTTGCGAATCCTGCAATCGACCGAAATCTGCACGACAGTTTACGAACCGGATTTCGATTTCGTTGCGAGATTTTGATTGGACTATGCATAGAGTCGTTAGTCAAGCCAAAATGTAACTCCATAATACCAGCCTAGTTCGGCAAGGGTGGAAACTGGACTTTTATAGTCAGTTAACTCTCTTGCCTCGGGAAGATGTGCTGACTGCGGCGTTGAACCTGCACTGCGTGAACGGTGTTCTGTGATTGTCCAGAGGAACCCATATCAATCTGATCAGTGCATGTCATCAAAGTTGACGCGGGACATGCCTATTCCGACTAAATATATCCCTCCATATTTCACTCTTGAAGACCACTAAGTGTGAGGGATAAGCCTCGTGTGGACCGGGATGATAAATAGCAGGCAGCCAGGTACAGCCGTCATACCTGCCACTCTAGGTTAGGAGGTCAACCGAGACAAATCCACCAGAATCCCCTCTCATGTGCCATTGTTTTATCTGTATACTAGCCGAGAGTTTGTCTTAACCGTATTATTGGGGAGACTTTGTGTCACCTGTTTGTATACTAGCCGAGAGTTTGTCTTAACCGTATTATTGAGGAGACTTTGTGTCACCTGTTTGTATACTAGACGTGAGTTGGTCTCACCTGTATTGAAGACGAGAATTGGTCTTACCTGTACACAAGACCGGAGTTTGTTTTACCTGTCTAGAAGACGAGAGTTTGACTGTCTAGAAGACGAGAGTTTGTCTTTCTTGTATTGAAGACGAGAATTGGTCTTACCTGTACACAAAACCGGAGTTTTTTACCTGTCTAGAAGACGAGAGTTTGTCTTTCTTGTATTGAAGACGAGAATTGGTCTTACCTGTACACAAGACCGGAGTTTGTTTTACCTGTCTAGAAGACGAGACGAAAATAAAAAGTGACAAAACCCGAAATCAAGTTACGATTCCGCCTACATCCGCTTATTTATGAATGAATCACTATCAAATAGTGATGATAGCAGGTGTTCGCGAAAAGGTGATCAAACAACTTCTGAGCAAGAGTCGTTTGACGTTCCTGAAAATCTTCGGAGAAAGAGCATGCTCGATTGTACCTTAAAAGTTGTGAAATGTAAACACGAAAGTCTGGAGTTGCAGGAATATTGCAATAAGGGGAAAGTTGACTATTGGAAAGTTGAAAACATCGCCCATGCCATACAGTCTTGTGGAGAGGGTTTTATCACTCAGAATCTTTATGCATGGATTTAAATATGAAACAGATGAGGCGGTCTCACTGGTCTCCTTTTTGTCTAGTTCAGGAGGGTAAATCAGTGGAAGGGAAACGGCTGTTTGGTGGTTATTGAACGCCGTCGATATACCTGAAGCTAAAGTTAAACTTCTTGGTCAATTACCGTGTTTAGACTTTGCTGGTCCGAGCAGAAATTCCGACTCAGATGCATAAAGAAACAGTTTAGCAAAAATGGGAGTACTAATCACTTTATATACAACCAACTTTTTATAAAGTAGCTGTAACATTGTATTCCACAATCAGTTCTTCATGATACAACCTCAAGGTTCATGAAATATGTAATACCGGAATCCAGGACAATGAAAGTGTGGAAGATACGCACTGTACATTTCTGCATATAAACGCTGTATAAAATATTGGTGTAAACTTATATCCCTCCCAAATTCACGATATCCTAAGAAAAGTTATGATATGTTATTTTAGCTAGCCACACATGGTAAAACTAATTGGACTACAAAAGTCAAAACTCTTTTACACAGCCTTGGATTTGGATATATATGGGAGAACCAATATGTTATTTGCCCCGAATCATTTATTTCCGAATGTGAAGATCGGTTAAAATTTGCTTTCGAACAGGATTCGCATTGGTCTTAAGCAAATAGTTCTAAAATGTTCCATTATACACTTTCCAAAAATTCATTTAGTCTAGAGTTGTATTTGTCTGCTATCACTATAAACAAATTTCGTGTTGCACTAGCCCAGTCTCGCTGTATCTCCCACACTCTCCACATTGAGACATTGAGACTGGTAGATACGTTAATACTCCACGAGAGCAGAGATTGTGCAATAGTTGCAATCAAAGATATGTCGAGAATGAATATCATTTTTTATTAATTGTAACGCTTATGATGAACTTCGTCTTCAGTATTTACCACAGAAGTATTTTGTACATCCTACTCTTGCTAAATTCAATATACTTATGGCGGTGAACAATGAAACTGTTATTAGAAATGTTGCAACTTTTATATACCATGCTATGAATGTTAGACTCCAAACACTAAGCCTATAAATGTTAATGATGGACCAAATATTGTACCATAGGCCGCTGGCCTACACATGTACATGAATAAAGAATTGAGGACATTGAAACCAGGGTTATTTGGTCAAGACATTTGAAAGATGTTTCCAAGATTATGATCACATATTATATTTATATTCAATTCAATATGAAGGTATAGTGTGTTTATCATTACTTGGGACCCATGAAGATCCGGGGTAGAACAGGTCTTCAGCAACCCATGCTTGCAGTTAAAGGCGACTATGCTTGAAAGAGGCGACTAACGGGATCGGGTGGTCAGGCTCGGCGTTTGGTTGATGCATGTCATCATATCTCAATTGCGTAGATCGAAGTTCATGATGTCAATCACTGGATTATTTACAAACCGCCGTCAAATAGTGGAATATTGCTGAGTGCAGTGTTAAACAACAAACAAACAAACAAATATAATTACTTGGTAAAGTACACTGTATATATCATATACACCAAGACCAGGCCAGAACCTTCGGTGAAGTGTTCTTATGTGAAAGACAGATGACGCTATGTAGAGATGATTCGTAAGAATTTGATCTGGAATTTGTTGCTTGTATTTTATGGTTGCCAGGGTTAATAGTATGAAAATTTCCAGAAACAGAAACATCTGACATTTCAAAATGAATTGGGTTTATATTGTTTGATTGGCATTTGTCAGAAGTTGACGGATGACAGCTTCTTTGTAATACTGTTAAAGCGACTTTTTGGAATATATCCTTATACCGTTGTCAAGCAGTCAAATTTAGAGATTATGTTCAGTGGGGACGGGTGACCCAGTCGTCTAAGGCGCCGCAATTCACTGTGCCTCAGACGTGTCAGAAACCTTTGATTGTGATTTCGAATCCCGTGTACGTTTCTACCTTTGTCAGCCCCATACCCGTGCTCGTGAGTTTCATCAAAGTGGTTAACGTCTGTGAATGGATCTAGGGGTTAGTGTAGGTTTACGGGAATGCGAGCCCTGGAAATATAGAGGATGTCACCGGCTCTGCAATTCGCTGTTAGGTGTCACGTCCCCCGGGCACGCCAGAAGCCCATGAACGTGGTTTCAAATACAGGTTCGCCTCGATTATGTTTCTAGGATTGTCAGCACCATACCCAATGGGCTCGTCGGTTTCACCAAGTGGTGAACGTCTAGGACCTGCATCACTTCGGGATTTCCTCCCACATTTAGCTGACACGCCGTGATATAACCATTTTCCCGAGGCAAGAGGATCCACTGGTCTATTTATCCAAGCCTAGAAATTAGGTTTTGGTGTAGGCTAATGAACACGGCTGCCTCCGGAAGGTGTGATATAACTGGAATATTGTTTTCTAACCGGCTATAAACCCGACTCACTCACTCATTAATAATGTTGGCTGTGAAATATCAATTATTCAGGAATCATTCGTAAACTATACACATCTGTTTCCCATGTTGGCTATGAGATTCGAGTGTTTGTCTTGTTTGTTGTTTAATGTCGCACTCACCAATATTGCAGCTATATGACGGCGATCTGTAAAATAATCGAGTCTGGACCAGACATTCCAGTGATTGACATCACTAGAGAGCACCGATCTACGCAACTGGGATATGATGACATGCATCAACCAAATCAGCTAGCCTAACCACCCGATCCCGTTAGTCGTCTCTTACGACAAGCATGGGTTGGTGAAGATCAATTCTAGCCTGGATCTTCACGGATACAAGAGTGAGTGAGGTGGGTTAAGCGCCGCTTTTAACAGTAGTACACTTGTATCACGGCGTGTCACCTTGACCCGGAACGACAGTGATGTAGGCCTTTTAAATATACGAAATAACATCACTGCAACATTATGGCCTGTCGGTGATGCCTGTGTTGACAGATTGTTGTCCGAATCAACTGGGCGGATCCACTGACGTGTCTATCTGCACGGAGTCTTTTACAATCGCCTGGAGCATGAGTGTGTCCTACAAACACGAACTGGAAATGTAGCGCATTGTTCTACAAAGGTTTACAAAACACAGCTAGAATACCTGGCAAGATCTATCAAGATCTATAAGTTGATTTTAACCCATGGAAAGCATTAAAATAAAAGTTCATAACCCCTAAACACACACGCCATCATCACCAACAGACATACTTCATCATCACCCCTAAACACATACGCTATCATAACCCCTAGACACATACTTCATCATCCCCCTTAACACACACGCCATCATCACCAACAGACATACTTCATCATCACCCTTAAACACATGCTTCATCATCACCCCTAGATACATACTTAATCAAAACCCCTAGATACATTCTTCATCATAAACCCTAGATACATACTTCATCATAACCCATAGACACATACTTCATCATCACCCCTAGATACATACTTCATCATAACCCATAGACACATACTTCATCATCACCCCTAGATACATACTTCATCATAACCCCTAGATACATGCTTCATCATCACCCCTAGATACATGCTTCATCATAACCCATAGACACATACTTCATCATCACCCCTAGATACATACTTCATCATCACCCCTAGATACATACTTCATCATCACCCCTAGATACATACTTCATCATCACCCCTAGATACATACTTCATCATCACCCCTAGATACATACTTCATCATAACCCATAGACACATACTTCATCATCACCCCTAGATACATACTTCATCATCACCCCTAGATACATACTTCATCATCACCCCTAGATACATACTTCATCATCACCCCTAGATACATACTTCATCATAACCCATAGACACATACTTCATCATCACCCCTAGATACATACTTCATCATCACCCCTAGATACATACTTCATCATAACCCCTAGATACATGCTTCATCATCACCCCTAGATACATACTTCATCATAACCCATAGACACATACTTCATCATCACCCCTAGAAACATACTTCATCATCACCCCTAGATACATACTTCATCATCACCCCTAGATACATACTTCATCATCACCCCTAGATACATACTTCATCATAACCCATAGACACATACTTCATCATCACCCCTAGATACATACTTCATCATCACCCCTAGATACATACTTCATCATCACCCCTAGATACATACTTCATCATCACCCCTAGATACATACTTCATCATAACCCATAGACACATACTTCATTATAACCCATAGACACATACTTCATCATCACCCCTAGATACATACTTCATCATAACCCCTAGATACATGCTTCATCATCACCCCTAGATACATGCTTCATCATAACCCATAGACACATACTTCATCATCACCCCTAGATACATACTTCATCATCACCCCTAGATACATACTTCATCATCACACCTACATACATACTTCATCATCACGCCTAGGTACATACTTCATCATCACCCCTAGATACATACTTCATCATCGCCCCTAGATACATACTTCATCATCACCCCTAGATACATACTTCATCATCACCCCTAGATACATACTTCATCATAACCCATAGACACATACTTCATCATCACCCCTAGAAACATACTTCATCATCACCCCTAGATACATACTTCATCATCACCCCTAGATACATACTTCATCATCACCCCTAGATACATACTTCATCATAACCCATAGACACATACTTCATCATCACCCCTAGATACATACTTCATCATAACCCATAGACACATACTTCATCATCACCCCTAGATACATACTTCATCATAACCCATAGACACATACTTCATCATCACCCCTAGATACATGCTTCATCATAACCCCTAGATACATACTTCATAATAACCCATAGACACATACTTCATCATCAACAACACACATACTTCATCATCACCCCTAGATACATGCTTCATCATAACCCCTAGATACATACTTCATCATAACCCATAGACACATACTTCATCATCACCCCTAGAAACATACTTCATCATCACCCCTAGATACATACTTCATCATCACCCCTAGATACATACTTCATCATCACCCCTAGATACATACTTCATCATAACCCATAGACACATACTTCATCATCACCCCTAGATACATACTTCATCATAACCCATAGACACATACTTCATCATCACCCCTAGATACATACTTCATCATAACCCATAGACACATACTTCATCATCACCCCTAGATACATGCTTCATCATAACCCCTAGATACATACTTCATAATAACCCATAGACACATACTTCATCATCAACAACACACATACTTCATCATCACCCCTAGATACATACTTCATCATAACCCATAGACACATACTTCATCATCACCCCTAGATACATGCTTCATCATAACCCCTAGATACATACTTCATAATAACCCATAGACACATACTTCATCATCAACAACACACATACTTCATCATCACCTCTAAACACAAACGCTGCCATCACCCAGACACTTGTGTCCTCACCCCCCCCCCCCCCCCCCCCCCCCAGCAGACATACGCTATCATCACCCCTAAAACACATATGTCCTCATCACCCTCAGACATAGGCTATCATCGACCCTAAGCACATTTCATCATCTCCCTAGACATGCGCTATCATCACCCCTAAGCACATTTCATCATCTCCCTAGACATGCGCTATCATCACCCCTAAGCACATTTCATCATCTCCCTAGACATGCGCTATCATCACCCCAAGCACATTTCATCATCTCCCTAGACATACGCTATCATCACCCCAAGCACATTTCATCATCTCCCTAGACATACGCTATCATCACCCCAAGCACATTTCATCATCTCCCTAGACATACGCTATCATCACCCCAAGCACATTTCATCATCTCCCTAGACATACGCTATCATCCCCCCAAGCACATTTAATCATCTCCCTAGACATACACTATCATCACCCCTAGACACATATGTTCTCATCACCCCCAGGCATACGCTATCATCACCCCAAATCACATTTCATCATTCCCAGATATACGCTATCACAAACGTCATCATCACTCCCAGACACAAACGTCATCATCACTCCCAGACACAAACGACATCATCACTCCCAGACACAAACGTCATCATCACTCCCAGACACAAACGTCATCATCACTCCCAGACACAAACGTCATCATCACTCCCGGACACAAACGTCATCATCACTCCATGGGGCATACGCCATCACCACCTCTGTGAGATACAACACTTGGTCTAAATATGTTCATGATAATGTCCACATGACTCTCTACTTGAACAGTTACTATTGTTCAAATATCTAACTGCAGGAACCATCAAGATTTCATGCTCGAATGCCTGTTACAACTAACATGGAAACAGTATACAACATGGGAACAACAACAACGAGTTTGTAGGTGGGGCAAGACTTTCATTCAGATTGACAGGTGTATACTTAGGCCCTCGGTGATGTCCGGATGTCACAGACAATGACCATCCCCAGAGAGCTGATTTCAAGCCCCAGGCCATCGTGAGTATTCGTCACCACTCGACGCTTTCCGTAACCCGCAACGCGATGCGTGCCCAACATTCACCTTGCGCCGAAATGACACTTGTGGTCACGAATGGATTGTATGCCCTCAAGATAGTTGCCTTACAATTAATTCCGAAAACGTTTTATGATGATGAAATAAGACGAAATTATTAAAATTCCCTGGTTACATTATTCGTGTCACTATAGCCTCACGCCAATTATCATGTCCCACGACAACGATGAGATATTAAAACTTATACCAATATCAAAACTGACGATGACGTACCCGCACTAAAATGACGGTGTGTGTAAAAGGGAGGCTCCTCTTCATGCTGAGGTGCCCATGACCAATCTAGGTAATTTCCTAGACGCATACGTCAGCCGCAACCCTTAGGGTCATACGTCATCTCCCCCTAGAACCGGGATTCGAACCTACAATCATAGGTTGAGTACAATGCTGTAGCACAAATATCAAACTGGTTACGAGAGAACTTCCCATTCGGTATGCCACCTTTCACAGCTATTATGTACAAGTCATTGTCACACTGCATTCAATCACAACACATGACATTTCTTGGATCGAGCGGCCACGATCAACATGGGTGAGGTGAGGTGAAATTTGGTTTAACGTCGCGTCCAAGATTATTACACTTTCATAGCGACGTGCATGTACGTGTGTGTGTTTGTGTGGCTGCTTGTACTAGTCCGGACTGATGCCGATTTATGGTGCTAGCTCACTGAGATACCATGCCGCAGTTTAACATGAATACCCCTCTCAGACACAGTATACAGACTCCGAGCCGACCAGTCCTTGTTTGAGCCCCTTAAGCTTAATGCCGAGCGCTAGACAGGGTAACAACAAGTACCATCTTTTAACGTCTTTTGGTATGACGCGGCCGGGGATCGAACCCCGCACCTTTCGCTCTCCGGGCGGACGTTCTACCATTAGACCACGGAGGCGGTCGATTTGATCAGGGAATCAGGAGTGTTCACAGATTCTCCTAGGTCAGAAGGCAACAGGTTTACAGAATCTGGGGGGCTTGATGTTAAATCAGGGAATATATATAACACCTGAAAAAATTAGGGATTATGTATTTTCCCTGAGTGAATCAGACATTAAATATATTCCCTGAATATTTCAGGGAATACACAAATTCCCTGATTATACATATTTCCTGTAACGTATACATATCACTGCCTATTGGTTTTAGTTACAGAATCATGATATATACTCTTCAAAAGAGAAACACAAAGACAGATCTGTTTGAGGTAGGAAAAATCATTTATACGAGGAACCGTATGAGGTATTGAGCCAAAATGTTGAGGAGAGAACATTTGGTGATTGTAGTCATCTCAGTTATCGGTCAGAGGAAAAGTCTAAGGTGAAGGTCAGATACAATCAATAACGTGTATATCCCCCGTTGGAATCGGAAGCGGTCTGATATCTCCTGCCCATGGAAGAGACGAGTATGCGAATCACATCCTGGGGAATGGTAGCCCACTCGGCCTGCAACGCAAAAGCCGACTGCTGCAACGTCTGGGGCTGTGGTTGACGTCGGTGCAGCTGTCTTTCCAATTCATCCCACAGGTGCTCTATCGGATTCAAATCTGGGGATCTGGAGGGCCAGGGGAGAACATCAACGTTGTTTCATGGACAGGCTCTTGTGATCAGTGCTGTATGCGGTCGAGTGTTGTCCTGCTGGAATACACCGTTGCCATTGGCTGCAATTGGGAGGACGTGTGGTAGGAGAATTTCGATGATGTTGCCCTGGATATGGACCAAACCTGTCCTGCCATGATGAGAAATAACCGCCCACATCATAACGCTACCCCCACCAAACCTGTCCACAGTTTCCGGCGTAACGTTCTCCCCGACGTCTGTTGACTCAAGGAGAAATCTTGATTCGTCGCTGAACCAGACATCTCTCCATTGCAGTTGAGGCCACACCCTATGTTGTCGACACCCATGCAGTCGTTGTTGACGATGTTGTCGACTCAATATGACGCGTGGAACAGGACTTCTTGCTCGTAGACCTGCTGCTCTTAAACGGTTTCGTCGGAGAATCTGCGGAGTCCGGGTATTTGGGATGCGGTTGAGGTGGCTGTGGTCGTCCTCTCACGTAGGTGGCGCAGTCGGATATAGCGATCTTGAGCGGGGGTATTTACTCTTGGTCGTCCCGACCTTGGTTGATCGCGTTTTGACCCATGCTGTTGAAACCGATCCCATAGCATTGTGATGGTGCTGGGCGCTACATGGAAAACCCTGTCTACAGCTGATCGGGATTCCCCTGCCTGCAAGCGGCCTATGACGTTGTTTCTTTGTACTTCTGTTAATCTTGGCATGTTGTTAAACTGTCACCGTTCGATTGACGCAGATGCCGGGCAATCGAAAACCCTGCACTTTAATATATAGTGCTGCTGCAATTGAAATAAATGTAAACATATTTGAAATATACACTTATTGTTTGCTTGACAAAATCCTATCCAATCGGTCGTCAATGAGAAGAGTTTGTTAAAAATGCGAAACAATTTGTTTTAAAATATATATATATATATTTATGAAAAAATAAAAAAAACAAGTAAATAAAGTCGCTATTAAAATCTTATATTTATATATATATATATTTAGGAAAAAATAAAAAAAACAAGTAAATAAAGTCGCTATTAAAATCTTATTTTTTATTTTTAAAAAACAGACACATGAAGTCGCCATTCTTTCAAAACCAAAAGTATAGCATCCGTGTTGTCGGTGGGTGTTGTCAAATATTCAAAACTGTCATGACTAAGAAATCAGCCCAAATTCCTCACTCACTAAAAATGTGCAAAATGTCAAATATGTCAAATTTGATAGTTTTAGTTGGAAAACCAAAATCAAACGCCGCAATATGCATGGAAACGACGTCAAGGAAAAATCAATTTGTGACATTATGCAAATGAGACGAGTCGCGAAAAGCCGCCAAAGCGCGCCCGTGTAGGAAAGCCTATTGAAGAAGGCACCCCCGTGACAGTTGACTGACAAGTATGACGGGAGTTTCTTATACCTGTTATTTATGACGCCAGGGAAGGCCCGAATAACTCTTCAAGTGTCTGATTTTATCGTCATGAGGTTTTGTCGATCCTCATTGTTCGTTCTTCTTGACGTCAATTTTGAATAATTTCGCCAAGTTTCGGACGGGAGCTTTATACTGGTCCGGCAAGCCATCATCAACTGAAATCCACAAGTAAAGTAAGTCAATGTACTTATTGATTGTTGTGTGTTCTGCTATGGGGTTATTGGGTCACGTAATGCCATTTATCAACGTTACCTGACTCTGGAATGTAGCACTGAAACATCGCCATACCTAGAGTCACTTTTCATTCATTTTGGTCCATGGCGCTGATCGTTTTTAAATGAAAGTTTTTTTAAGTTAGTATAATTTTTTTGGTTTAATATCTTGATTTGGGAAGCGCATGTGGTTAAAGAGAATACATGCCGTTAGTGTGGATATGGTTTTATCATAATTTTGTAGACTGTTTGGTCAATACTTGGTCCTCTAGTGTAATGACCAGTGTCTCTTGTCGTCCAGGGGCGGTCGAGTAGCCTAGTGGTTGAAGCGTTCGATCGTCACGAAGACCCGGGTTCGATTCCCCACATGGGTACAATGTGTAAAGACTATTTCTGGTGTCCCCCGCCGTGATATTGCTGGATTAATGCTAAAAGCGGCGTAAAACCAAACTCACTCACCCTTGTCATTGGTTACAGATGTCATGTTTCTCCGTGGTTTTGGAATGTGTTTCATTATGTCGTTTTTTAATTTGTGACTTCAAGTTCCATTCCAAGTATTTTGACCAATTAACTTTAACATCTAAATATCAGTTCACATTTACTAGTTTACACGGACATCTGATCCTCCGTATTTGTTGACGCTAACTGTTCTGGCCACACGTAACTGTGACTCCTCGTCCTTTATGTACATGTTTAAACACCTCCATCTTCATTCGCTTTATCGACCGCCTCCGTGGTCTAGTGGTAGAGCGTCCGCCCGGAGAGCGGAAGGTCCGGTGTTCAATCCCCGGCCGCGTCATACCAAAAGACGTTAAAAGATGGTACTTGTTGTTACCTTGTCTGGCGCTCGGCATTAAGAGGTTAAAGCAAGGACTGGTCGGCTCGGAGTCAGTATACTGTGTCTGAGTGGGGTATTAATGTTAAACTGCGGCATGGTATCTCAGTGGGCTAGCACTATAAATCGGCATCAGTCCGTTCTAGTACAAGCAGCCACACACACACACACACACACACACACACACACACACACGTGCATGCACGTCGCTATATAAGTGCAATAATCTTGGACGCGACATTAAACCCAATTTCACCTCACCTCATTCGCTTTATCCAAAAGTGGAAAATATAAAACGTCAACGCCAGAGAATAACCAGTCTCGATTATCCTCCGAAACATTCCATTGGGTGTCAAAGGCAGCGTGGATGGATCACTGAAAATCAGTGATGACATCAGGTTAGTCTGCCATACATACCTTGAAACAAATATATCCAATACAGCACATGCAGGTCTATAATGTTTGGCAAGTCTAGATTACTGTAGTATGTAGAAAATCTCTGGGCTCCTTTTTTTAATTATAAATATTATTTTATAACTATGATTTAAGAACTGTTTTTTTTCTGTAAAACATGTTCATTTCAGAGACGAGATGTTAGAATAACATAAAGTGCTCGCGCCACGCACACAATATGCACAAAAAATACGTGTTGTTTGTTTCTTTACGCCGCACATCAGTAAATGTTCATCATTTATCAGATAAATATGAATTATTAAGAAATATCTATTTTGTTTTTTAAACGGAAGGCAGCCACGTATCAATTTGAATCGTAAAGTATTAAAATGACTGTAAAATAAGTGCGTGTCATGATAAAAGTTTACATATTGCAATATTATTTCAAATATATATTTTTATTGGATTGATTAAAAAAAGCGAACTATCACTAGTAGTGAGTATTGTTTGTAAATGAATCACTGGTTGTTATGGATCGAAAATGACAGTTAATAATCCCAAATCAATTATGACACGGAACTGCCTGGTCATTCTTGGCCCGTATTCAACACAATACTATACTGATCAGGTCGTACATATGCGCGTGGCCTACATATCTACTGAATATAACACTATTCTGTAAGTACTGTGTGTCGCGCACCTGTCAGGTGTGATTGAAAGATACATCCACTGCCACTCAATCAGCTGGGCGAGGCAACACCGAACTACACACACGCATTGGGACAATGAACGCTGAGAGTGAAGTCAGTATCGTTTGTTATATCCAGAACGAGGGCAAGATATGCTTACGTATTCGTACTGGAAAATAATCCAGTTTGCCTTATTCTGAAAGATTGTTTCCGATATTAGGTGTGATATCGATGCATACGGCGTTCAAAAGAAAACGCAAATTTTTATTCGCAGTAATAGATTCTTTGTTTAATTAATGGACATTTATGTACTATTATTCTGAATTACACTATAACATAGCTATATATAGTTGCATTTGTTCAGAAAGTGTTATTCCAACTAGTATAATATTTGTTATAAAACTGTATTTTAAGTCTCTCGAACAATAAAGTGCTCAGATTAATGTCCTTGTTGCCTAAAATTAATAATATTTCAATATTCCCCACATAAATATAATGGATTAAATCTTGATAATTGCTGTAATTTTGACCATCAAAATTCCAAGGATTTTCAGATTTTGCCATAATAGAATGCAATCAAAAAATAAATGTTATGCAGTAAAGACCTAACCTTTAAACGTATAACTTGTCTCCCTTTATGCTCTTTTAATGTCCCGTAAAGATTCCGGGGTAGAATATGTCTTCACCAACCCATGCTAAACCGTAAAAGGTGACTATGCTTGTCGTAAAAGGCGACTAACGGGATCGGGTGGTCAGGCTCGCTGGCTTGGCTGATGTATGTCATCGATCCCAATTGCGTGGATCGATGCTCATGATATTAATCACTGGATTGTCTGGTCCAGACTCGATTATTTACAGACCGCGGTCATATAGCTGGAATATTGTGAGTGCGGCGTTAAACAACAAACCACCACCAACTTACACCAGAGTTGCATTGCGAGAATGCACAAATGACACACTGATCTAACTCGCTACGGGACGTTGTTTCAGGGTCCGGTGACCAAAATCCGAACCGAATTCGAATCCAAAATTTGCTCTATTAATTATCCTTGATCTGTCGTTGCCATACCCGTGCCAGTTGTTAAACTTATGCAAACTGACTATTTGAGGAAATGTTCAGCTTCTCAGGACATTTATATTTAACAAGAAAAGAATGTTTGTTTGGTTAAAGATATGTAAAGTTTTCTGCTACGACCTGTGTTTGTTTAATCTAAATATAACCTTTTAAAAAAAAGAATTACTGGAATCTAAAGAAGATGTCAGTGAAATGTTTTCACCATCTTTACCAGACATAGATATAGTTCTTGCGCACAAGTACCGTATCAGCTATAAACCACCATTTCCCACGATGTCAGGCCTGAAATGATGAAAATGACATTTCAGTGCATACAGTGAAAATTTCCCGTGGTTGTTGCGTGGGGGAGAATTATATCCTGTACCCTACAAACGTAATCTGGAAATGACATCCGTGAATTCCTTGTCAAAATCCGAATTTACCTCTGATACACCCAGACGTTACGCCTGTCAGACCTACAGTTGGTCCAAATTTGATAACCGCGCTCAGACCGCCTCACCGTATGCTGTCTCGTCTGTCGTGAGTTGGAGTGACTGTAGTGCACGTGCTGCACGAAATTCACGTGGTGATACAACAGGACAGCGGAGGTTTTGAAATTGACACTCATGTAGTCTATCGTTTTTGTTTCTTTGTTGTTTAACGCCGCACTCAGCAATATTACAGCTATATGACGACGGTCTGTAAATAATCGAGTCTGGGCCAGACAATCCAGTGATTCATACCATGAGCATCGATCCACGCAATTGGGATACGATGACATGCATCAACCACCCGATCCTGTTAGTCGCCTCTTACGACAAGCATAGTCGCCTTTTACGGCAAGGATGGGTTGGTGAAGACCTATTCTACCCCGGATCTTCACGGGTGAGGCTATCTTTAAAACAATCAACCAGCGAAATTCAGTACGGGCGGAATTCTTACCAAATATTGGTGAAGATTATATAAATGGATCATTGCATTGAAAATCAGTGTGGAGACCGCCGTCATATAGCTGGAATATTGCTGAGTGCGGCGTTAAACAACAAACAAACGAAAGAACAGCTTACCTGTTTTCCTGTATATTTATGTATACATATACATAAATAATATCACATTGTCATGTACCACGACACCTTTAATTCTGAATGAACGTGTATATCTTTATTAATCATAGAGAAAAGTAATAATAGTTAATATTAATCCGTGGCGAGACGGTGAACGTTCCCATTTACACGCTTGGTATACAAGGCACTATGGTAGAAAAACGCCCGGAGATGACAAATGACGATTTTGTGCTGTCTTTGACCTTGCTCAAAAACGGCCAATAAACCAAAATGTAGGAATGACAGATCAAAGAGAAGATCTTGATATATATATACCCCTCTGTCAGATCGGCTGAATGAAGCTTGGTATTAATAACGGAGAACACTTTTCTAGTGTTAGCAGTTTTTGGATCCCTCTTTAATGGACTGGTGCTGGTGAGGACTTTGACTCCTGTAACTATGAACGCCAGTCTGTCCACAAGGGTGTCGGTGACGTGATGCTGATTGATTGCATCGTCTGGGTTATACCAGGCTATGAACACTCTCTTTCTTTAACTATATGGTTACCCAAAGCTGCCCTCCATAGGAGATATTGCTTGGGTGAGATCAAGCGATTTATTATACTTCAGTGTGAAACATAGAGTTTTCCGAACTTGGGAAAAAGTGATTTTCCATTGTAGTGAACATAACACTTGACATTTCACTGCAGTGAACATAACACTTGACATTTCACTGCAGTGAACATAACACTTGATATTTCACTGCTGTGAACATAACCCTTTAACGGAACTATTGTCATACAAGAGTGACCTCCCCTCAAATTGTCTCCCTTTATCGTAGTGTATGGCACGTACACAAACTGTTGGCGTCCTTTTGTACGTTAGTTCCACATGGACTAGGCAAAATAATGACAGGTGGTCATTTATGGAGTTAATATAGCTTCATGTCGTTTGTTATTTTCTTGAAAATGTTTCGTTATAAACTGTCAATTTCCCATTAACTCGTCAATGGAGACTGTTGTTTTCGCATAGCGCCATTTTTGTTATTTGACCAGCGTGTATTCTTTCGCTCCCAACAGCAGTCTAGTAGTTTACAAGAATATTTTTTGTTTAAACTGATTTTGTCTATAATCATATCTATATGTAGGATACAGCATTTTCGTGACCCAAAATATTTTTTTATTTGTATTTCTTAAGATTTTCCAGACAGGAAACTATTTTATTTTTTAGTCACAAATACAAGAGGTGGTAAACCGTCCCTGTGTGTTAGGTCGGGAGAATTTACGGTTTAAGGTTTTACATTTGTAATGAACTAATTTAACATTCCAGTAGACAACTACACAACAAGTAAATTGTAAATAGGGTATCCCATGTGTCTCTTGAAATATCACGTTTCTCTCATCTCGTGACGGGTAAAAAGAAGATATTTTCACTCGTGGCTACGCCACTAAAAAAAGTCCCCTTGAAACAGGGCTGCGACCTTTGAGCCACCTTTGAGCGATAAAAAACTCGCCAGGACGCTCAATGGTCGCCTAAACCCAGAAAATCATGTTTCTATGCTCCAGCAGTTGTTCAGCAGTAACTGCTCGAGTTGATCAGCGTCTGCAACCACACTGAAACACTGCAGGTACAAGCCCTCTATTTATAGGCAGACTGTGGAGACTACAGGTAGCTCAAAGGAGGCAGAAAAGAGGCAGAAGCCTTGCCATGGTGTCTCAAGTGTTGCCGTGGTCGCCGAATGGAGGCACGGCGGTCGCCACAATCATCGTTCAATGCACGCTGTTGGTCGCCCAATGGAGGCACAAGGGAGGCAGAGGCATGGCCCAGATTGACGGGAAAATATTTCAGCAGATCGCGTCTATTACTTGGGGACCATTGGTCGACCACTGTGCCTTCATTCTGCAACAACGGCAATGCTTGTGCCTCCCTTCTGCCTCCTTTGAGCCACCTTTGAGCAACCAACCTCCTCGGCGACCTTTGAATGTTTGGAACATGTTAAAAAAATCACGGCGACCATGGCGTCCATGGCGATGCCTGAACCTCATGTGTACCACCTTGGAACGACCTAGGCAACCATTCTGCCTCCTTTGAGCCTCCAACGACGACCTGGCAAATTTATGGTCGCACACGGGAGGCACAAAGGTCGCCATCCTGTGTAAAGGCCCCATTAGAGTCTTGTGATCATATTTCTTTATATTTCTTCTTTCAACTCATCACTCGATGAGAGAAACATGATATTTCACTCGACACATGAAATACCCTTTATCTCTCCAAGAATATATAGCTGCAATGAAAGTGCATCACAATGTTTTGAAGACCACAGTGACGTCACAATCAAATGACATCACTTATCTCTGTGGCACTGAAACTGGTTAGGAGTACCTTTTACACTGAGCCTGATTAATACAGTTCAGAAACTGAAAAAGTTGGAAGAATAATTTTGAGCGATAAATAGAAACTCCCCCTCGTCAGCAAGCCTCGGAGTGTTTTAAATTTTTATCGACTCGTGTAGATATTTGATATCCAAAGGACACAAGGTTCTCTGTCTATACTCTGGTTAAAGGGTACACGTTCAAAATATTTCAATAGAAAACAGGGTATGCTTTGTTTTAATCTGTTTTTGTGTAGCCGATAACAGACATTGTTCATATAGCTGATTAAGTATTGCATTGTTTAGATTCATCATTACTCAGATACATAAATGATTTCACCAAGTTTGTTTGAAATACTATCGAAAAGATAAACAAAATGTAAAGAAGAACAACACCGTTGTTTGTTTGTATTTGGGAAATTGGCACAATCCTGGCAGTTGGTGCCAACAATTCTGCAATATTTGGTAAGGATGGCCCAGTATTCACCTAGTTAGCAAAGATAATCATGGCACCGTGGTTACATTACACAAGGGTTCACCAACGCAAGTCTAGATGGGGCACAATGGCACCATGGATAAACCAAGTAATACTAGTTGGTTGGTTTGTTGTATAACGCCGCACTCAGCAATATTACAGCTATATGACGACGGTCTGTAAATAATCGCGTCTGGACCAGACAATCCAGTGATTAATATCATGAGCATCGATCCACGCAATTGGGATACGAGGACATGCATCAACCGAGTCAGAGAGTCTGACCACCCGATCCCGTTAACCGCCTCTTGTGGTAAGCATGGGTTACTAAAGACCGATTCTAACCCGGATCTTCACGGGTGCTGTGCATGTAAACCTTCCACGGTTGATATCACTTCGGGCTTTCCTCCCACATTAAGCTGACACGCCGCGATATAACTGGAATACTGTTAAAAGCGGCGTTAAACACAACTCATTCACTCACTCCACGGTTGATGATCGCCATCCTATGCAATTGCGTAGATTGTCTGGTTCAGATTCGATTATGATATTTTCACCAGTCCTTGTTTTCCCAGCGTCATGTAGGAAAATGCGCGTAAATAGCGTTGCATAAACCAGTTACCCACACATTAAGGATGCGCGGATACATGAAATATTTTGAATTGTTTCTCTCAGTCGTGATAAAAATCTCTACAATCTGCCCCAGCCTCTCCCCGCGGGGGGTCGGGAGGGGCCGCACAGGTGGGATGGAGGCAGTATGTACTTGGCACCTCACCTGTGGCATCACAAACACGTAACAATGGGGCCTTCGTTCAAATTAAATTCGAAACTCGAGAATGATTAATGATGCTGTTTCAGGCAGAATTGGGAAAGTAAGACAATGGATTCCCTGTTGTAACAAACTGACAGCACATCCGGGATGAAGTAGGAACACGTAGAGGCAGTTTCAGAACCATTACCTTTGTACGCTGTTATTGTTTGTAATACATGATTGTCATCTAAGATACTCTCTCCTGGATAAAGTAAAGCGATAGTAAAGAGGCATCTGTATTCTACACGGTACCAGAGGTGAGGTGAGGTGAAATGGTGTTTGATGTTGCGTCCAAGATTATTGCATGTGTGTGTGTGTGTGTGTGTGTGTGTGTGTGTGTGTGTGTGTGTGTGTGTGTGTGTGTGGCTGCTGCTTGTACTAGTCCTGACTGATGCCGATTTATAGTGCTAGCTCACTGAGATACCATTCTGCAGTTTAACACGAATACCCCACTCAGACACAGCATACTCACTCCGAGCCGACCAGTCCTTGTTTTAATCCCTTAATGTCGAGCGCCAGACAGGGTTACAACAAGTACCATCTTTTAACGTCTTTTGGTATGACGAACCCCGGACCTTCCGCTCTCCGGGTGGATGCTCTACCACTAGACCACGGAGGCGGTCATACGGCACATGAGGTGAGTGAAGTGGGTTCTAAGTCTGCTTCAATATTTTTCACAATCAAGCGATGGGCATGCACACGTGTGTGGCTGCTTGTACTAGTACGGAGTTATAACGATTCCGAACCGACCAGACCTTGTTTTATCCCCTTATGCCGGGCGCCAGGCAGGGTAACAACAAGTACCACCTTTTAACATCTTTTGGATGACGCCGTTTAACGCCGCAATATTCCAGATGTATGACGGCGGTCTGTAAATAATTGAGTCTGGACCCGACAATCCAGTGATTGACATAATGAGCATTTAAAATTAAAATGAGATTCCTTTATCGGTCCTTCTTGGTCTTAACAACACATCATTCCCAGTTGATAATTCGAAATAATAATGTTTAAAGGTATGAGTTTGAGTTTCAAACTAGAATCAACTTATTTTGTCGAAAATTCAGGTAACTTAAATCTGTAAAATATTATGTCATTATTAAGGCCCAAATAGGTTTCCGTACAAATCTCACTTGTATGGCATCTTAGAATGGACATCGTACAGACAGTGATCAAATTAACCAAAACGCGACAACGCGAAATTATGGGAAATTCCCGCATTTTCGCGTTGTCCCACTGTCGCGTTTTTCAAAATATTTTTGTTTTTGACCAAAGGGCAACAAGGCGAAACACGGGATCCACACCTGTCCTCCTTTGTTTCACAGCCTCAGTCTCATGGGGAGTATACAGTCTTTATGAATGACACTTACATAACACCAAGAGTAGCCTACACTTTTCCGGTCGTATACTTGACAAGTTAATTCATCTTTTGCCTAATAAATGTCAATCTGCTTCCCCGTAATTCTGTAAGACGTGAGACGAAGACGGGTTTAACGTCGCGTTCAAGATTATTGCACTTATATAGCGACATTGGCTGGTTGGTTGGTTGGTTGGTTGGTTTGTTGTTTAACGCCGCACTCAGCAATATTCCAGCTGTATGACGGCGTTCTGTAAATAATCGAGTCTGGACCAGACAATCCAGTAATTGACATCATGATCATCGATCAACGCAAAAGGGATCGATGACCTGTGCATCAACCAAGTCAGCGAGCCTGACCACCCGATCCCGTTAGTTGCCTTTTACGACAAGCATAGTCACCTTTTACGGCAAGCATGGGTTGCTGAAGACCTATTCTACCCCGGATCTTCACGGGTCTGTATAGCGATGAGTGTGTGCGTGTGCGTGTGCGTGTGCGTGTGTGCGTGCGTGCGTGCGTGCGTGCGTGCGTGCGTACCAGTACGGACTAATGGCGATTTTATAGTGCTAGCCAACTGAGATACCATGTCACACTTTAACACGGATGCCACACTCAGACACAGTATAGTGACTGTCGTATAACTGGCCGTAATTCGATCTGCAGTACAGAGTTGCGGCCATTTGGCGTGCCAGCAACCTTTGTTCGTGGGTTCGAATCCCCGTTCGCCCCGATTATGTTTCTAGGTTCATCAGCACCATACCCGTGCTCGTTGGTTTCATCAAAGTGGTAAATGTCTGAGACCTGAATCACTTCGGGCCTTCCTCCCACATCAATCTGACACGCCGTCAGGTATTCAAACCCACGAACACAGGATTTCCGGCATGCCCAAGGGACGCAACCCTGCACAGAGAATTGCGGCGCCTTAGACGCCTGGCCACTCGTGTCCTGGTTCATTTGTAAAGCTACTATATACACACCTAAACCGTTATCAAAATATACCTACATATAGACTGCATTAAATACCAGAATAATCACTTTCCAAAATTTAAACCTTAAGGATATTTGATGATTCTGTTTCATTTGAATTCTCCGGAAATTTTTATTACGTTGTTGCTGTCTTTTGTTTGATATTGTTGACGGAACTGACATTAATGCTCTTTTGTCATCATATAATCCTGACCGCGAGACTGACCCAGCCTTGAAGGGGTTTAATGTTTACAGCCTGGCTACACGATGGCGCTGCCAGGGTACAGCACAGGCCGTGTTTTCTTTCTCAACACGACGTTTATAACGTCGTTACAGTGATGTCAATGTAAATGACTCACACAGGAGGAAATACACGTCACAACAACCCCTTATACCTTGTCAGTCTTCACGACTGCAGTCTGCAATAACGCCCCTAGTCTGTCACACATAACAGACCCTGAAACAAGTACACCATTACATCCCGCGCAAGTCTTTAATAGTTGGAAAGTCTCGGTCACTGCAGGTGTGTGAAAATGAAGAGAGTCATTGGGCTCATTTTTATTAGATTTGTTAAGATAATGTAAGTTCTTTTTTTTGTAAAATGTTTTCATTTCAGATTTTAGTTGTCCCCCCGTGACAGGAAGAGGAGGGCATGCTTGCCCTTTTTGCGAACACCTGGTGTCATCACTGATATTATTTTCATCACTATTTTGCCTTTTACCCCCAGCGGCACGGGGGGGGGGGTCGCTTGTTACCCTGGATAGAATGTGTGAAACCCACTTCTGTAGTTTACCGCCTTCATATTGCTAAAATTTTGCTTAAGGTGGCGTAAAAACATATTCACTCTCTCACTAGTATAAACGTAGAGTGGAACAAGACTCACTCACTCACTCACGTATACATATTGAGTGAGTGAGTTAGTTTGGTTTTACGCCGCTTTTAGCAATATTCCAGCAATATCACGGCGGGGGACACCAGAAATGGGCTTCACACATTGTACCCATCGACGGCGGTCTGTCGGACCCGGGTCTTCAGCGTGACGAGCGAACGCTTTAACTACTAGGCTACCCGACCGCCCGTATACATATTGACAATTAGAAGGATGAGAGCAATATTTAAAAAAAATGTTATTTCGAAAGGTTTAATTTCATTTTTATTTATTGAAGCGAATGAGTGATTTGTTCAATTTAGTGTATGAATGATTGAATGACGCCCTTGTAAGCAAAACTACAGCCGTTTCCTTGTTCGAGCTTGAACCAGACAAACCAATAGTTGACGGCATGAGCACCAACCCACGTCATCTGGGTAGGGTGACATCCTCACTTTAGTCGATTCATTCTTTCGCTATAGGATAATGGGGGCCATATGTAGCCGTATACTAAAAAAAGGCACATTTAAAGTTGACTGATATCATTTGGCTAAAATGGCTGTATTTATTTGAAACGCCCTTAGGGGGCACGGGTGGCCCAGTCGTCTAAGGCGCCGCGATTCGCTGTGCAGAGTTGCCTCCTCTGGGCACGCCAGAAACCTATGATTTTGGGTTCGAATCCCGGTTCCACCCAATAATGTTTCTAGGTTTGTCAGCACCATACCCGTGCTCGTGGGTTTCACCGAAGTGGTAAACGTCTGAGACCTGCATTACTTCGGGCTTTCCTCCCACATTAAGCTGACACGTCACGATATAACTGGAATAATGTTAAAAGCGGCGTTAAACCCTACCCACTCACTCACTCACTCACCCAAACGCCCTTGTGAGGATCCCTTTTAGAAACCAGCAACCTAAGGCTATTAATACATGGATGTGAGTTAAGGCTTCATAAACTCGCTGATAGTGTGTCATCGTACCCCGACAGCGCGGGACGATGCTCATGATATCAGTCACTGGTTTGTCCAGTTTCGATTATTTCCAGACTAGGGTCATTGGAAGACCGAAGCTTGAAAATAACGGCATAAAACAACATAGAAACAAACAATAATATAAACGCTGATTATTTTTTTCAGAATGCACACGCTACGATCGACCTGTGTATTGATCAGTATCATAACAGCGACACTGCAGCCAACACACAGTTTACAAAAGGGCAGACAGTCCCAGCTAGACTTTCTCTGTAACGAATACAACAAGTACACTGTCTTGCCATGGGACTGCACGGGGTACGTACAGTGCTCCACAGACGGTGTTCGCTGGTTCGCGCATTGGATGGAGTGTGCGGACCACTTATACTGGAGCCAGACCGAGAAGACGTGTACGATGGACGCATCGGAATGTGGGAACCCCCTAGGTGAATATTGCCTTTCTTATCGGTACAGTGATACCCCGCTAACAGACCCGTGAAGACCCGGGGTAGAATAGATCTTCAGCAACCCATGCTTGCCGTAAAAGGCGACTATGCTTGTCGTAAAAGGCGACTAACGGGATCGGGTGGTCAGGTTCGCTGACTTGGTTGATGCATGTCATCGATCCCATTTGCGTGGATCGATGCTCATGATATTAATCACTGGATTGTCTGGTCCAGACTCGATTATTTACACACCGCCGTCATATAGCTGGAATATTGTTGAGTGCGGCGTTAAACAACAAACCAACCAACCAACCAACCTCGCTAATCTGGAAACCTGGCTACACGTGATCCGGAAAAGTACACTGCCGGGCAAAAGAAAGTATACACCTGAAAATTGAATTTGACTAAAAAATTACTAACACCATCAAAACCTCGCAATACAACTATGATACCTGTATCAAATGGATCACCATCGAACGATTTCTTGTTTCTTCATTTTTAGCCACCATTTAACCTTGGTGTACAGTTAATTTGTCCCATTAATTTATTTTTTTGAACGATGTTACTGCGAATTTTCCCCGGATTTACGGGGAACTCATAGTTCAAATAGGTCAAAGACATATTATCTTATAAATCCAAACTCATTCATTGCTTCGTGCAGTTCCCCATTTTCATTGTACCATATGTTCCTGATTCCAAGTGAACAATTGATTTGCCTTTGCATGTGTTTGTGACTGTGCCGTTGGGGCAGAATAGGTTCACCCATAAACACATGCTTATGATATAAAGTAAACTACGTTTATAACGAACGCGCTTATAACGAACTGACAGATATCCCGAACTTATTTTTTGGACCCGGCCATTTGCTGTATATGTGCTGTATATATGCATATAACGAACTACGGTTAAAACGAACTAAAATTAGCAGTCTCTTTGAGTTCGTTATAACCATAGTTTGCTGAACACGGAATCGTACAATGGACATAGCAGAGATTTCTTATGATTATGGAAATGCTTTTGTCGCTTTTATTTGTATAATTCTGAATTTGTATTATCCTTTTAATAAATACACATTATCTAAGACGTCCTGAAGTGTCAAATAGGATTTAATGAGTGCAGATCTTCTTGCAGGTTTTGACAACGAACTCTTTTGCGTCGGAATATTATGGTTCATCCGTGACCCATTGGTACACGCGGCCCGACATTCGCTTGCGTTACGTGATCTATTGATTTGCATTGATTACGATCCTAGGTTTAGATGAGATGAGGTGAAATTGGGTTTAACGTCGCGTCAAAGATTATTGCACTTATATAGCGACGTGCGTGCACGTGTGTGTGTGGCTGCTTGTACTAGTCCGGACTGATGCTAGCACACTGAGATACCATGCCGCAGTTTAACACGAATACCCCACTTAGACACAGTATACTGACTCCGAACAGAGCAGTCCTTGTTTTAGCCCCAATATGCCTAGCGCTAGACAGGGTAACAACAAGTACCATCTTTAAATGTCTTTTGGTATGACGCGGCCGGGTATCGAACCCCGGACCTTCCGCTCTCCGGGCGGACGCTCTACCACTAGACCACAGAGGCGGTCGATCCTAGGTTAAACTTGGTAGATTGTATCACATCCTGCCATATTAAGCTAACCGATGAAAACACTGAAATAGACTAAGTCTTAAACATTTGTTTTATTTCAGACGTAGCAAGTAAAGCGTGCCCCAAATACTCGTCAGTGACCTTCCCACACCCAGAGAGCTGTGCCAAGTTCTTCGACTGTAGTGAAGGCGACCCGCCCTACGGTCTGAGGCGATACGAGAATGAATGTCCATATCCCCAGCTGTATGACGTGCGGGAGGAGAGATGTAAGCCCCCGGACCAAGTTTACTGCGGCAAGAACCCCAGACCTAGAAGCAAATGTACGTATCCACAGACTTACCCGACTCACCGTGTCTCCTTTATATCAAGTTTGCTTGTTTGTTTGTTTGTTGTTTAACGCCGTTTATTCCAGCTATATGACGGCGGTCTGTAAATAATTGAGTCTGGACCAGACAATCCAGTGATTGATATTATGAGCATCGGTCACGCAATTGGGATACGATGACATGCATCATCCAAGTCAGCGAGCCTGACCACCCTTTTCGCCTCTTACGACAATCATAGTCGCCTTTTACGGCAAACGTGGATTGCTGAAGACCTATTCTACCCTGGATCTTCACGGGCCCAAAGAAATGAGAAGCGTGAGAGTTTCGTAGAGGATGTAGCACCAGTGAACATACTCTAACCACCCGATCCCGTTAGTCGCCTCTTACGTCATCTCTTGTGAAAAGCATGGGTCACTGCTCTTTTGGTTGACTGAAAATATACAGTAACTTAAATGTTATTAACTACCCGTTGTAACACTGTCTGATGAGTTGAAAGCAGGGAAGGGGACACGGTAAACCTATCCGCTGTGAAGAGTTGCGTCCCTTAGGCGTGCCAGAATCCTGTGATCGTGGGTTTGACTCCCGAATCGCACTGATTATATGTCCAGGTGTGTCTGCGTCCGTCATACCCGTGTTCATGTTCATCAAAGTGGTAAATGTCTGCATCATCCCCCCCCCCCCCCCCCCCCCCCCCCCCCCCCGCAACATGAAGCTGACACGCCGTGATATACTAGTACAGTAAACTACGTTTATAACCAACACGCTTATATCGAACTGACATATATCACGAACTTATATTTTGGTCCCGGCCATTTGCTGTATATGTGCCGTATATATGCATATAACGAACTGCGGTTATACCGAACTTAAATTAGCGCTCCCTTTGAGTTGGTTATAACCGTAGTTTACTGTAACTGTTACTCACTCACTCACTCACTCTAGTTATGGATCACTTGCAGGCGACTATGCAAAGGAATGCGGACCATGCGAGGGACGCCCCGACGGCGTCATGGCGGTTCCAGATCAACCATTTTCCAAGAACTATATTTACTGCCATTTAAATAAGACTTATTCACCGTTTAAATGTCCCGGAGGATCACAGGTCTTCGACCCACTGACCATGAAATGTTCCAGCGTGTACAAAGGTTGGTTGTGCGTTTTTTTCATTATTTCATTACAAACATTAAAAAAAACCGGCTTTATTTTCCTTTGTAAAATACGTTCTATCTGTGCTATATATAGCAATTTAAATAAAACCCGCAATTGAAAGGTTGGTTGCAGAACCAGCCATGACAGATAAACTATGGTATTGTCCTTTTAATGAACTTTTTATTGCGAGTTTTGTATTGTTGCTATATTGATTTCTACACATTACGCTGTCCAATAGTTTATGTTCGAAAATAAGAAAATATGTATAAGAAAATATTTACCCCAGTACTTTGTCATTTGAACCTCTTCCGATGATGGTAATCTCCTATTTAAGCTACCTCTATTATTGTATCTTATATTTCGCAAGATAACAGTTCGTTTGTGAAAAAAACATAATGTTTTGTACAGCATTTATGAAGGTGCGCTCATTGTAACATTTACAATTTGACCAGGATGCACTGTTGGTCTCATGGCCACATTTACGAATCAACAAACTGTTTTTGCTGTTTCAGCAAGTATTGCGACCTACTGCACACAGAATCCTACAGCCACATTCACCGATGCTGCAAACTGCGCTAAATACTACGACTGTAGGAAAAGGGTGCACTACATTCAGTTTGACATGTACGAGTCGGAATGCCCCTACAAGCAGCTGTACGATGCAATAACGGGCACCTGTAAACCGTACAGCCAGGTCGACTGCGGTCACCGCTGGGAGCCCAAGTCCCCATGTAAGTACATGGTAGCGATAGTAAACAGGCATCTGTATTCTACACGGTACAAGAGGTGAGGTGAGGAGAAATGGTGTTTGACGTTGCGTCCAAGATTATTGCGTGTGTGTGTGTGTGTGTGTGTGTGTGTGTGTGTGTGTGTGTGTGTGTGTGTGTGTGTGTGTGTGTGTGTGTGTGTGTGTGAGACGAGTGACGCGGTATCTAACAACATTTACACAATTCAAATCCAGCCCCGAAGCACGACGTTTTCTGTCTCGTAGTCGGTGGTGCATGTTTGGCAATAATTCATGACTATATAAGGGAATCGGTTATAAATCGCATATCGTTAGGTAACTGCTTAAAGACAATAATATATTATAAGACGAACCGATCAATTGTTTATTGTCTTAGCAACACGTCAATAATGTCCAGTGAACATTTGCTTTGGGAGGGAAAACCTAACAAAAAATCCTTTTTATCCAGTATGTTTTGGAAACATGAAAAGTCAATGCCAGAGAATAACCAGACTCGATTACCACACCATCCACATGTTGTCCTGTGCCAGGCTAGGAAAGAGTGATTTGTTGACAACCTTCTAATTCACATGTTTCCCTGTTAGGCGAGTACAAGGTGACACTTGTTGACAACCCACTAATCCCCAGATTTCTATGTTAGGCAAGTACAATGTGACAATTGTTGACAAACAACTAATCCCCATGTTTCTATGTTAGGCGAGTACAAGGTGACACTTGTTGACAACCCACTAATCCCCAGATTTCCATGTTAGGCAAGTACAATGTGACAATTGTTGACAAACAACTAATCCCCATGTTTCTATGTTAGGCGAGTACAAGGTGACACTTGTTGACAACCTACTAATCCACATGATTCCCTGTTAGGCAAGTACAAGGCGAAAATTGTGGACAACCTACTAATCCATATATTTCCTTGTGTTAGGCGAGTACAAGGTGACAATTGTTGGCAACCTACTAATCCATATATTTCCTCGTGTTAGGCAAGTACAAGGTGACAATTGTTGACAACCTACTAATCCACATGTTTCCCTGTTAGGCGAGTACAAAGTGACAATTGTTGGCAACCTACTAATCCACATATTTCCCTCTTAGGCGAGTACAAGGTGACAATTGTTGACAAGCCACTGATCCCCAGATTTCCATGTTAGGCAAGTACAATGTGACAATTGTTGACAACCCACTAATCCACATGTTCCCCGTGATAGGCGAGTACAAGGTGACAATTGTCGACAACCCACTAATCCACATGTTCCCCGTGCTAGGCGAGTACAAGGTGACAATTGTTGACAACCCACTAATCCACATGTTCCCCGTGCTAGGCGAGTACATGGTGACAATTGTCGACAACCCACTAATCCACATGTTCCCCGTGCTAGGCGAGTACAAGGTGACAATTGTTGACAACCCACTAATCCACATGTTCCCCGTGCTAGGCGAGTACAAGGTGACAATTGTCGACAACCCACTAATCCACATGTTCCCCGTGCTAGGCGAGTACAAGGTGACAATTGTCGACAACCCACTAATCCACATGTTCCCCGTGCTAGGCGAGTACAAGGTGGGCCACTGCCTGTCGAATGGGGACAGCTGCATCCCCTGTGACGCGGACTGTAAGCATCAAGCTGATGGTTTCCAGGACTACACGGCTACAGCGGAGCTAGGAGACTACCTGGAATGTCGGGAGGGCCGCACCATCTCCATCAGACACTGTCCTGCCGGATACACCTTCTCCTACAACGACTGCGTCGACAGAGCAGGTGACAAACATCCCCACGACTCAACATTAATCTACTATCATTATACTACATAAACTGAGGGGCCAAATCTTTTTTTATGTAATTGAAAATTTAAAGAACTTTTGTTAAATTTGATCATGTCCACTTAACCATCACTCGATCCTGCAACAGTTTGTGAAAAAAGTAACCTGTGACAGCAATTTTGTGGACAAATAAATTTAAATTGGTTCAATGACAAATGGAGTAAGAAATGAATTTGCAACCAAATGCCCCCTACAATGTTTGAAATGTAAATTTGTGCAGAAAAATGCAAATTTATTGATTTTCAAATTAGCATGTTTTAGATACCAATCGGCAGTTGTATATTATGCGATTGTTAGTTTTTTTTAATTTTTAAAAGTAAAAAGATAGAACCAATTGGAAGCAGTACCCTTAATATTTTTGGGCATTGGTGACGTAAGACATTTTCAACTAAAAATCAAACATCTGATAACACTAAGTGAGAGGTGTAGTGTCCTTTGCTACTCAGTTTCTGTTGTCGGTGAAGTCTCTATTCTTATGAAGGTCACTGGCCATATAGAGAGAGCACCAAAACATAAACGTTGATGTGTGAACCATTTCCCATTAAGAAAAACCGATTTTTTTCCAGTTCTCGGTGTCTTTATAAATGAGCGAGAATAATTTTATAAGATTCTAACAATATTTGGGTGATTCTTGTCCTCTAAAATGCAAAGTGAGTGAGTGAGTATGGTTTTACGCCGCTTTTAGCAATATTCCAGCAATATCACGGCGGGGGACACCAGAAATGGGCTTCACACATTGTACCCATGTCGGGATTCGAACCCGGGTCTTCGGCATGACGAGCGGACGCTTTAACCACTAGGCTACCCGACCGCCTCTTCTCGTGAATATACGTGAACTATTCATGAAAACTTCTCAAATCATCCTGCTTAGCACATTTTAAATTTATCTCCAAACTCCAACTCCAAAGAATTGTGGTTCAAATGACATTTACTTTTATAACAATTTCGAAAACATTTGCTCATTTATGAATTGAGTAATACTTATTATCAACCACGACACAGAACCATTTGAGTAGGTAATTATTAATTATGTGTATATATTTCTGAAGGTAAAACATCTGAATACAATCCGACATATATCAGTGACCCCTCGCCCCTCTACAACCACTGGGACGCTCCCTCATCCCACCAGGGTGTGGCTGACAAAGGGCCAGTTGGGACCCTCGTGGCGCAAAAAGATGGGACCTTCTCCTATCTGAACGACCACACGTCCAGCACTGGCACTAGAGTTGATAGTGGAACACCGACTGGCGGTATTGGTACAAGTGGAACACCGACTGGCGGTACTGGAACACCGACTAGCGGTACTGATACAAGTGGAACACCGACTGGCGGTACTGGAACACCGACTGGCGGTACTGGAACACCGACAGGCGGTATTGGTACAAGTGGAACACCGACTGGCGGTACTGGAACACCGACTGGCGGTACTGATACAAGTGGAACACCGACTGGCGGTACTGGAACACCGACTGGCGGTACTGATACAAGTGGTACACCGACTGGCGGTACTGATACAAGTGGAACACCGACTGGCGATACTGGAACACCGACTGGCGGTACTGATACAAGTGGAACACCGACTGGCGGTACTGGAACACCGACTGGCGGTACTGATACAAGTGGTACACCGACTGGCGGTACTGATACAAGTGGAACACCGACTGGCGATACTGGAACACCGACTGGCGGTACTGATACAAGTGGAACAACGACTGGCGGTACTGATACAAGTGGTACACCGACTGGCGGTACTGACACAAGTGGAACACCGACTGGCGGTACTGATACAAGTGGAACACCGACTGGCGGTACTGATACAAGTGGAACACCGACTGGCGGTACTGGAACACCGACTGGCGGTATTGGTACAAGTGGAACACCGACTGGCGGTACTGATACAAGTGGTACACCGACTGGCGGTACTGGAACACCGACTGGCGGTACTGATACAAGTGGAACACCGACTGGCGGTACTGGAACACCGACTGGCGGTACTGGAACACCGACAGGCGGTATTGGTACAAGTGGAACACCGACTGGCGGTACTGATACAAGTGGTTCACCGACTGGCGGTACTGGAACATCGACTGGCGGTACTGGAACACCGACTGGCGGTACTGATACAAGTGGAACACCGACTGGCGGTACTGGAACAACGACTGGTGGTACTGATACAAGTGGAACACCGACTGGTGGTACTGATACAAGTGGAACACCGACTGGCGGTACTGGAACACCGACTGGTGGTACTGATACAAGTGGAACACCGACTGGCGGTACTGATACAAGTGGTACACCGACTGGCGGTACTGAAACATCGACTGGTGGTACTGATACAAGTGGTACACCGACTGGCGGTACTGATACAAGTGGAACACCGACTGGCGGTACTGGAACATCGACTGGCGGTACTGATACAAGTGGAACACCGACTGGCGGTACTGATACAAGTGGAACACCGACTGGCGGTACTGATACAAGTGGAACACCGACTGGCGGTACTGGTACATCGACTGGCGGTACTGATACAAGTGGAACACCGACTGGCGGTACTGATACAAGTGGAACACCGACTGGCGGTACTGATACAAGTGGAACACCGACTGGCGGTACTGGAACATCGAATGGCGGTACTGATACAAGTGGTACACCGACTGGCGGTACTGATACAAGTGGAACACCGACTGGCGGTACTGATACAAGTGGAACACCGACTGGCGGTACTGATACAAGTGGAACACCGACTGGCGGTACTGATACAAGTGGTACACCGACTGGCGGTACTGATACAAGTGGAACACCGACTGGCGGTACTGGAACACCGACTGGCGGTACTGATACAAGTGGAACACCGACTGGCGGTACTGATACAAGTGGTACACCGACTGGCGGTACTGGAACATCGACTGGCGGTACTGATACAAGTGGAACATCGACTGGCGGTACTGGAACACCGACTAGCGGTACTGATACAAGTGGTACATCGACTGGCGGTACTGATACAAGTGGAACACCGACTGGCGGTACTGATACAAGTGGTACATTGACTGGCGGTACTGATACAAGTGGGTCAACAACTGCTTCTGATGCCAGTACTTCAACAACACTTTCTACTTCAACAAACGCTCCTACGACATCACCGACAATAACCACGACAACAACTGCAACTACACCAGTAGAGACAACGACAACCATTACAACACCAACGACTCCAACCACAACAACTACAGCAACTACAACAACAACAGCAACTACAACAACTACACCGACTACAACAACAACAACAACAACAACAACGACGACATCAACAACGACACCACCACCAACAACATCTACCCAGACAACAACTACTACAACTAAAGAATCCACATCTGTAACGACTCCGACGACATCAACACAATCCACTACTACAACAGTGGCTACGACAACACAGCCCACAACGACACCAACGACGACCCAGCCCACCCCGTGTACCACTGCAGCGGCGCCCGAACCCGTGATACAGTACTACTGCAACTGCACCGACGAGGTGGACGGAGCCCTGGACAAGATCCTCGTTCTGGAAGACTTTATGGCAGAACAGAAACAGATCAATGGTGAGTGAAGAAATGTGTGAAGAAGTTATATAAAATCATGAGGGCAGAAATGAAGGAATGAGTGCAGAAACACGGTGTGGAGTGAGTGAAGGGTTGATTAAGTGAGCGAGTGAGTGAGTAGGGTTTAACGCCGTTTTAACAGTATTTCAGTTATATCACGGCGTGTCAGCTTAATGTGGGAGGAAAGCCTGAAGTGATGCAGGTCTCAGACGTTAACCGCTTCGGTGAAACCCACGAGCACGGGTATGGTGCTGACAAACCTAGAAACATAATCGGGGAGAACCGGGATTCGAACCCACATTCATAGGTGTCTGGCGTGCCCAAGGAACGCAACTCTGCACAGCGAATCGCGGCGCCTTAGACGACTGGGCCACCCGTGCCCCCGAAGGGTTGATTAAAGGAGAGAATGAGTAAATGAAGAAGTCTACAAAGGATGGAGTGAGTGGGTGAGGGGTGAGTGAATGATTGAGAGAGTTAACGGGCGAGTGGGTGAGACAGCGAGTGAATGAGGTGAAAGTGAGTGAAAGAGGAAGGGTCGGTTGAATGAGGACATGAGTGAGTGAATCTTGAGTGAGAGAGTGAGTATCTTCGAGACCTTGTAATTTCACCATTGTCTCTGAACAACGACTGATATACATCATAAAACGTGAATCAAACAAACGCTCTGCCTGAAGAGTGGATAATCTTGATCATATAGACTATCTGCTTCATTGGCCTACCTGTACATACTTGTCGTAAGAGGCAGCTAACTGGATCGGGTGGTCAAGCTCGCTGATTTGGTTATTCCATATCCCACTTACGTAGATCGATGCTCATGAGGTCAATCACTGGATTGTCTGGTCCAAACACGATTATTTACAGACCGCCGTCATACAGCTGGAATATTGCTGAGTGCGACTTTAAACAATAAACAAACAAATAAACATTAACGACGGCGTATTACTGATGAGAACAATGTCATGCTCTTTTCTTTATCCTTTCAGCTCTTGCTGCTCTTGAGTGCAAAAACCCTCCAACCCTTGCCCGAGCAAGCACCGAACTTCAGCACAAACATTTTGGGTCCGAGGCTATATACACGTGTGACGCAGGATTCTCATTTTGTGGGTCACGTGCAGTTAGCACGTGTCCAGGCAACGGCACGTGGGAGCAGATTGATGGCGCATGCGTACAGTCAGTGTGGAACTACCCGGTACGGCCTTTGACAGAGTAATTTAGTTGGCACCAGCTGCTATATGCAGCCAGCTGAAAGGGTCGGATGGTCAGCCTCGCTGACATGGCGCCGATGACGTGGATCGCTGCTCATGTTTCCAGTCACTGGATTGTCTGGTCCAGATTCGATTAGTACTGACCGCCGGGATAGAGACGAATATTTCTGACTTTGGCGTTAAATGTTTGCTGGCCCACTACCGGGTTAGAAGAGGTCCCCTGCAACCAATGCTGGTCGTGACAGGCGACCAAATGGATCGGCTGGCCAGGCTCCGTGACTTGGTTTGCTAGTGTGTCATCGTACCCCGACGGCGTGGATCGATGCTCACAATATCAACCAGTGGATTGTCTGGTCCAGAGTCGCTTCTTTATAGACCGCCGTCATATAGCTTGAATATATAATGAATGCGGCGTTAAACAACAAACACAAAACTTGATATGAACTAAAATGTTGAATACAATATTGGGACAATTATTATTATTATTATTATTATTATTACTATTGGCGGTCGAGTAGCCTAGTGGTTAAATCGTTCGCTCGTCACGCCGAAGACCCGGGTTCGAATCCCGACATGGGTACAATGTGTGAAGCCCATTTCTGGTGTCCCCCGCCGTGATATTGCTGGAATATTGCTAAAAGCGTCGTAAACCCAAATTCACTCACTCACTATTATTATTATTATTATTATAGTTATTATTATTATTTCCTTTAATCAATTCCCTTCCAGAGAGTGATGTTCCGCCAGAACTTCTTGTGCCCATTCGCCGAGGGCACAGTAATCACGGTACATGGGACCCCGACTCGATTCCGGAAGTAAGTATTATGTTCAGCGCATGCGTCAACACTGCTATATTCGTCAAAATGCTTTGATGGTCATCTTTGCATAAACAACTGCCTTAAAAAAATGCCGATCACCCATTGAGTCTAATGTAAGGCACTTTCGAATCAGAAATAACCGGCGCCTATTCATGACAAAGGAGTTGCTATAAATTCGAGATAGCGTGTTGATTAAATGGAACTAGAGACAATAACTTTCAAAAAAGGTAATATGATCTATGTACAGCATGGGTGGTCTGGAACGTCCCTTTGTCATTGTCACATTGACGCCGGTGTCACGTGACGTGGTGCACACCTGCATGTTGTAACAACTAGGTGGGTTTGCTGTACATGTGCACGTGCTCTTTTACGACAACCCGTGAACTGAATGAACTCTATAAAGTCACGGGAACTGCCCGCTTGTAACAGGTGTGACTTCTTCACAAGTTGAAGCACTCAGCGCTGTCCCACGATGCTTGTCACAACGGTGTCCCTGACAGACCCATGATCAGCTTCGGAATGTTCCCATGATAACTGGTCGACAGTATATATGACAGATTCACGGTCTACCCAGAATTATTCCTACAACTAGTCGATAATTTATCAGACAGATCCACGGTCTACCCTGAATTATTCCTATAACTGGTCGACAGTTTATCGGACAGATCCACGTTCTATTCTGAATTTTACATATAACTGGTCGACAGTTTATCGGACAGATACACGGTCTATTCTGAATTATTCCTATGACTGGTTGAAAGTGTATCTGACAGATCGACGGTCTATTCTGAATTATTCCTATAACTGGTCGACAATTTATCTGACAGATCCACGGTCTATTCTGAATTATTCCTATAACTAGTCGACAATTTATCTTACAGATCCACGGTCTATTCTGAATTATTCCTATAAATGGTCGACAGTTTATCTGACAGATCCACGGTCTGTTCTGAATTATTCCTATAACTGGTCGACAATTTATCTTACAGATCCACGGTCTATTCTGAATTATTCCTATAACTAGTCGACAATTTATCTTACAGATCCACGGTCTATTCTGAATTATTCCTATAAATGGTCGACAGTTTATCTGACAGATCCACGGTCTGTTCTGAATTATTCCTATAACTGGTCGACAATTTATCTTACAGATCCACGGTCTATTCTGAATTATTCCTATAACTAGTCGACAATTTATCTTACAGATCCACGGTCTATTCTGAATTATTCCTATAAATGGTCGACAGTTTATCTGAAAGATCCACGGTCTGTTCTGAATTATTCCTTTAACTGGTCGACAATTTATCTGACAGATCCACGGCCTATTTAGAATTAATCCTATGACAGATCGACAGTGTATCTGACAGATGCACGGTCTGTTCTGAATTATTCCTAAAACTGGTCGACAGTGTATACGACAGATCCACGGTCTATTCTGAATTATTCCTATAACTGGTCGACAGTGTATCTGAAAGATCTGTGATCTACCCTGAATTATTCCTACAACTGTTCCGCTGTTTATCTGACAGATCCATGATCGACCTGATCAGCGGCACCGACAAGGCTCTCCTCATCACCATCTGCTTCCAGTGCGGCACCACGCGCACCAAGGTGACATTCGGTGCTGAAGAGGGAGGTGTTGGCAAGAGCTCCATTGCCTGGGCGTACTTCCCCTTCGAGGTCGGGAAGGAGTTCAAGATCGTCATATCGGTCACACAACGAGCATACAAGGTACGTTTTGAATGTGAGAATAAATATGTCAAATACAAATCAAATATTTGAGACCAATCACCACCTGTCCTCTCTACCTATACCGATCGTGCACGTGCGTTCAATTTATAATATCGACATTAAATTTTAACGACCCACTTCAGATTGAGATCGAGGACAAGCCAGCATTTCACTTCGAGCACGTGCTTCCGGTTCCGACTGTGGATGCGCTGGTCATCGCTGACGAAATCACCATCAGGAAAGTGACCATAAAACCGTCCAGTAGGTGACCACATTGTCACTGACCAAGTGACCCATATACAAGTTACTTTTGTTTTGTTTGTTTGTTCTTTAACGCCGCACTCAGCAATATTCCATATAGCAATATGACGCGGTCTGTGCATAACCGTGTCTGGACCAGACAATCCAGCGATTAACATCATGAGCATGGATGATTGAGATATAATGGCATGCATCAACCAGGTCAGTGAGCCTGTCCACTCGATCCCGTTAGTCGGATCTGGCCACAAGCATGGGTTGCTGAAGATTAATTCTAACCCAATTCTTCATAGAGTTACATGTTAATCATCATAGTCTTCTATCATTCTGTGACAGATTGTTACACCGCAACTGTTTTTCATTTCGAAAGAATATCCAATATGAAAGTAGAAGTTTTGGCTTTGAGTAAATTTTACTAAGTCTTTGCGCATAGTGTGTACCACACACTGAAAGGATTGTAGGTATGTTAGATATACTAGATATACTGACTGACCTGTATACAGTCAAGTCCCGTTAATCCGACATGGTTGGTTGCATATGATTATGTCGGATTAACAAGTATGTCGGATCAACGAAATTAAGTGGTATCAACGTTCGTGACCGAAAATCGGACAACTACACGATAGATAACGATTCAAACACGTTGTAATAAAAAATGAAATATTCATATTGTTATGTTACATTGTTAGCGGAATATGTTTTCTAATCCTGCAACCTCTAAAGCTGTATATATGATGTAGAGATGCACATTATGTTATTATATTTATCGTTATCGTCATGAATTTTGATGTTCATATTATGACACCGACCATCATCATCATTATCATCATCATCATCATCATCATCATCATCATCATTTATCATCATCATCTTCAATCCTCAACAGGGGCGGTCGGGTAGCCTAGTGGTTAAAGCGTTCGCTCGTCACGCCGAAGACCCGAGTTCGATTCCCGACATGGGTACAATGTGTGAAGCCCATTTCTGGTGTCCCCCGCCGTGATATTGCTGGAATATTGCTAAAAGCGGCGTAAAATCAAACTCACTCACTCACTCACTCAATCCTCAACATGAACACTGTTCCAGATTCCTTGCAATCCTACATGCCCGAGCTAAGCCTGGGCGTGGTGCCCCACCAGAGTATCGAGGTAAAGGACGCGAGCTTCATCACCTTCAAAGTCAAGTCCTGTGGGAACATCCACTTCAAGTTGGCGACGGCGGACTCGGTCACGAGCCAGTCTTACCTCGTGTACCTGGGGGAGGATGGCAACACCATGTCCACCATCCGCAAATGTCAAGCGTGTGCCAACATGACAGTCACGTGGCACCAGCCTCTCGAGTGTACAAAGTTCACCCCATTCTGGGCGAGCTGGGGCGGCGGGAACATCAAGATAGGTGCTGGGTATGTTCCTGGAGTCAACGCCTTCCTGGAGACGTCGGACTCCGAGTACCCGATAAACTACTTCCTGACGGGCCAAACCGACTCCTCGGCAGCAGAATGGATATTCAGTAAGTGATGCCAGCGTCTTGATTCAGCAACAGACAATTGTTTGGTTGTCACGGTGAAAAGCTGTGTTCTGACCGCCTTCATATTGCTGGAACTATAGTAAAAGCTGTCTCTCACTCTTTCTCTTCTCCTCTCTCTTACCCCCCCCCCCCCCCCTCTCTCTCTCTCTCTCTCTCTCTCTGTGTGTGTCTCTCTCTCTCCAGTGTTTATTAACAGCGTTATGTCTATTTAAGCAACACCTATCTCCTGTGTTTACCTACAGCGTTATGTCTATTTCAGCAACACCTATCTCCAGTGTTTACCTACAGTGTTATATCTATTTCAGCAACACCTATCTCCAGTGTTTACCTACAGCGTTATTTCTATTTCAGCAACACCTATCTCCAGTGTTTACCTACAGCGTTATGTCTATTTCAGCAACACCTATCACCTGTGTTTACCTACAGCGTTATGTCTATTTCAGCAACATCTATCTTCAATGTTTACCTACAGCGTTATTTCTATTTCAGCAACACCTATCTCCAGTGTTTACCTACAGCGTTATGTCTATTTCAGCATCACCTATCTCCAGTGTTTACCTACAGCGTTATGTCTATTTCAGCAACACCTATCACCTGTGTTTACCTACAGCGTTATGTCTATTTCAGCATCACCTATCTCCATTGTTTGCCTACAGCGTTATGTCTATTTCAGCAACACCTATCCCCAGTGTTTACCTTCAGCGTTATGTCTATTTCAGCAACACCTATCACCTGTGTTTACCTACAGCGTTATGTCTATTTCAGCAACATCTATCTTCAATGTTTACCTACAGCGTTATGTCTATTTCAGCAACACCTATCTCCAGTGTTTACCTACAGCGTTATGTCTATTTCAGCAACACCTATCTCCAGTGTTTACCTACAGCGTTATGTCTATTTCAGCATCACCTATCTCCAGTGTTTACCTACAGCGTTATTTCTATTTCAGCAACACCTATCACCTGTGTTTACCTACAGCGTTATGTCTATTTCAGCATCACCTATCTCCAGTGTTTACCTACAGCGTTATATCTATTTCAGCAACACCTATCTCCAGTGTTTACCTACAGCGTTATGTCTATTTCAGCAACACCTATTTCCAGTGTTTACCTGTAGCCTTATGTCTATTTCAGCAACACCTATCTCCAGTGTTTACCTACAGCGTTATTTCTATTTCAGCAACACCTATCACCTGTGTTTACCTACAGCGTTATGTCTATTTCAGCATCACCTATCTCCAGTGTTTACCTACAGCGTTATATCTATTTCAGCAACACCTATCTCCAGTGTTTACCTACAGCGTTATGTCTATTTCAGCAACACCTATTCACAAGTGCGGGCTCCCGCCGCCTATGACCGACACCAACCTGTACGTGCGGGAGAACGGCCTGGTGGGGGAGGCAGTGTACACCTGTCACCTCATGTTTACTTTCTGTGGGGAGAGTCACATCAGCACGTGCACCGAGGCAGGCACGTGGGAGGGGCTGAAGGGGGAGTGTCTGCTGGCCACGTGGCATAGACGGGTAGGTCATGAAGGTAATCACCACCGCAACTGTAAAAGGTTTAGATATGCACGACCCTCGTGAAGATCCAGGTTAAACGTGTTCTTCAGCAGCCCATGCTTGCCGTAAGAGGCGACTAACGGGATCGGGTGGTCAGGCTCGCTGACTTGGTTGATGCATGTCATCATATCCCAGTTGCGTGGATCGATGCTCATGACGTCAATCACTGGATTGTCGGGTCCTGATTGGATTGCTTTCAGACATATATATTATATATATATATATACGCCTCGATATAACTGGAATACCGTTAAAAGCGGCGTTAAACCCAACTCACTCACTCATGTTAAACTTCGGCATGGCATTCCGTAGGGCTAGCACTATCGAACCTGCAGTAGTCCGGACTAGTACAAGCAGCCACAAACACACACAGCTATATCATGAAAGGCTGATAAATATTCTGTTTAGACGGACAAATCAGTTAAGAATGAGCAACAATCCACGTGATCAGGGTTACCGAGCCTGGCCACCCGCTCTTATGTGTTTTGAAACCAATGCTGCGGAATCCCCAAAGACGTTTGCATCTACTAAACCAGTCTATATTACTTATATATCTGAATATCTCCACAGCCTATGCCCGCGTCTATGCCGTTCCCCTGCTCGTTTGGACTGGGCTCCGTCTTCTCTGTGTATGGCCGGCCACTGCGACGAACTAAGTAAGTACTTATCAATATGCACCTGTACTGTAGGTAGTAAGTCTATGTCAATGTGCACAATCTTTGAGTGTCTGAGCTGGAAACTTAAGCTGTCGCTTCTCCGCTCATCGTTGTGCTTGTGGCGTGAGAGCAGATATTCCGCTCACCGTGCACTTTTATCGTGTTATACATACACCCCGTGAAGATCCGGGGTAGAATAGGTCTTCAGCAACCCATGCTTGTCGTGAGAGGCGACGAACGGGATCGGCTGGTCAGGAACGAGATCCGCACTAAAATGGGTCGCTTTAACGAATTCCGTTTTAACAAGATCCGCATTATCCAGGTCCAACTGTTTTTCCACAGGTTCAGCATCAGTCTGCGGAGTGGTGCAGACACGTTGTTGATCGTGACAGTCGGGTTCAACCTGGGGGGATTGACCAACACGGTTATCTATAACGCTAACCTGGACCAAATCTGGGGGACTCAGGATGAGAGCATTCTCTTCCCCTTCCAACTGATGCGGGAATTCCATCTCACCATCACAGTGGAACAGAACTACTTCAAAGTATGTTAAATCTCATTTAAGTTCGACTCGGGGCACGAGAGGTTCAGTTGAATTGAGCACCGCAATTCGCTGAGCAGAGTTGTGTCCCTTAGGTGTAGCTGAAACCTATGATAGTGGGTTCGTATCCCAGACGCGACCAGATTGTGTGCCTAGGTTTGTCAGCACCATACCTATGCTCGTGAGTTTCACCAAGGTAGTGAATGTTCAAATACCGTACTTCTAGCTCTCCTCCCACACCACAAGGATATTCCGTGATGTAACTGTTATGCTGTTCAAAGCGGCCTTAAAATCAAACACTAGCCAAAGATTAAGTCAAAGGCGTTATCTGAACGTTACCCTCGTCAGGTATTTATTGTTGCTGCGGGTGGTGGGATGAAGTCCCCGAGTTTCATCATAAGCTCAGCAGCATTTATCAATTATGCTCCAATACAAAATAAATATTTGGACCCAGACATTAAAACTGTCGCCATGCCAACTGTGTTGTAAAGCGAACACTTATTTTTTATGCAAATTGTACGGGCGGTGGGGTAACCGAGGGGTTAAAGCGATCGCTCGTCACGAAGACCCGGGTTCGATCCCCCACATGGGTACAATGTGTGAAGCCCATTTCTGGTGTCCCCCGCCGTGATACTGCAGGATTATTGCTAAATGCGGCGTAAAACAAATCTCACTCACTCATTATGCTAATCGTGTGAGTGGAAGGTGCCACCGGTAGGGCAGGACACTTATAATCAAGATCCATTCATATTTATGTACTTTTCACCACTAGTTTGCCGTTATCGCCCAATGGAATCTGTTTTCAACACAGAATCGGTAATGATGGTTATTGCATATTGTTGATGTTTCATATTTGCTGAATTCTAAAGTAAAATTAAATATTATATGTGACCTATCAGGAGATAAGGGACCTTATGCGTGAACAATCACATTTTAACTTTTCATTATATTTTACAACTACTATCTTCGGCACACAAAAATACAAAAATTCACAAGCTTTAATTCATATTTATTCCAGAGAAACATGGCATCAAACATTTGGACTCATATTTCGACTTATAACAGTTTATGTAATACAGTAAACTACGGTTATAACGAACTCCAAGGGACCACTAATTTTAGTTCGTTATAACCGTGGTTCGTTATAAGCATATATACAGCATAACGACAGCAAATAGTCGGGACAAAAAACTAGGTTCGTTATATCCGTCAGTTCGTTGTAAGCGTGTTCGTTATAAACGTAGTTTACTGTAATTACAGTTTTTACATAATATCTAATGAATTAAATATGTCTGCTGAACAGTTTTGAAATAATGTTTGTATTACATTAACGAACTAACAAGACACAAATAAGATATTATTGTACAGTCCACACAAATGGCGATCTTCACTAAAGGAAGTTGACGTCAAACGTCTTTATGACGTCACAGCACAATTGTTTCCTGACACCGCCAGGGTCCCTTTTCTCATAGGTCACAAATATAGACATAAGCTCCGGAATCCTTTTAAGAGTTGCGTCCCCTAGCTGTGACACAATCCGCTAATCATGGGTTCGAATTCCTTCGTTATTGGTCTGTCAGCATCATACCCGTATTCATGGGCTCAGAGTGGTAGGCATCAACGGCTTCATCCCCACATCAAGCTCATTTGTCACTGCAGCTTATGCATCACCGTAGTTGATATATTAAGCGCCGGGTCTCTCAATACTTCCGCCCGGCCCCCATTATCCGCCGGGTTGGAAGCTTGTTGGAGTGCTTCGTAGGGGAAATACGGTAACTGCAATACTGTTACACTAGGTGTTAACCCTGTGGCGTTTTCTCCAGGTTCACACAGGGGCACATGTGGCTTAGTCCTATAAGACACCGTAATTATATCCGCAGAGTTGTGTCCCTTAGGCGTGCCAGGAACGTGTTCATATATGACCGTGGGATAGAAGACCACATTCGCCCTAATGATTATCCTTGCAATTGGTTTATGAACACTATACATGTGCTCCGTGGTTAAAGGTCTGAGATCCGCCCCACTTCGGGCTTGGGACATTAAGCTGACACGCCGTTATTTAACTGAAATACCCAACTCACCTACCCACAACAGAAATACGAGATACATGTGGATATATTTCCAACAGGTTGCAGTCGATGGAACTGCTATCCACAATTTTGTCCACCGATCCCCGTTCGCCGCCATCAACAGCGCCTACATCAACGACGACATCATGATACGCAAGATACAGGTGTATCCCTCAGGTGATTGCCCACTGTACACATTTAAACACACAACCTGCTTAATCGAGACCTCTCTCGGAATCACTCCGAGGTATTTAGTCCAGCCGTAAAAGGTGACTATGCTTGTCGTAAGAGGCGACTAACGGGATCGGGGGGTCAGGCTCGCTGACTTGGTTGATGTCATTGTATTCTAATTGCGTGGATCGATGCTCATGACATCAATCACTTGATTGTCTGGTCCAGACTCGATTATTTACAAACCGCCGTCATATAGCTGGAATATTGCTGAGTGCGGCTTTAGGCAACAAACAAACAAACAAACAAAGTCTAACAATACATCACAAGAGGAAGATAAGTGGATAAAGTGTTCGCCTCACGCCTCAGACCCGGGTTCGATTACCCACGTGTGAAGCAAATTATCTGGTGTCCCCAGAGTGATATTGCTCTTAAATTCCTAAAAGCGGCGTAAAACCATACTCACTCACACACTTTTTTTAACGTGTATCAACCAAAACCCATACATTTTCGTTGGGGACCTTCGAGGATTTAGCCAAAGTCTCGCATAATACAAGACTTAGTTTGATTCTTAATGTATGATAATTAATATTCGGATAAAATATATTCGGCTTATTATCGCCACTGTACCTGTAACGAATACCGTTATATATGTGTTCTCCCCACACAGAGGTGGCGGCCGTCAACTGCCAGCCCCCGACCCCCCTCGCTAACGGCAACATCTATACTGTCGATACAAGCGTGGGGACGGAGGTGAAGCACACCTGTAACAACGACTTCTTCTTCTGTGGGGTGGGACACACCATCATCTGCGACAACACCGGCAAATGGGAAGGCCTGGACGGTTTCTGCACTCTCGGCACCTGGAACAACATCGGTCCCGTGCCTAATATGGTATAATTACATCAGTCGGTAGTCGCCAGATGTTTTTCTTAATTTTTATTATATTTGGGGTACTTTATTTCTTATATTTTGGTATTTTATTTCTGAGACTAAGTAATTTATTCTTTATACGACCTGCATGTGTTTTTTTTATCATCTGTCACGCTATAGGATAAATTATTCAAATATAGAAATAACTAATCACTGATATCGAGAATTATTTTTTAAGATCAATACAACGTTCTTAGATTCTCTTCTTCAATTCTCATTCTTAGATTTTAAACACTTTTCACAGTTTACGGAAATAAATGATACCTTATCCGTATTTTATAAAAAGTTGAGTTAGCGATTGTGTTAGCGCAGTGATATTGTTGTGTAATCCTTTGGTCAATGATGGATCACTGTGTCACTGGGCTACTGCCATAGTAGCTATAGAAGCGTTAGTATGTATAGTAGCTACAGTCATAATTGTAGCTTTAATTTGTTTTTGTAGGGTTTTGTCCAGCAGTTCCCCTGTCGGTATCAGGCAGGTCTGCAGGTCAGAGTGACCGGAAAACCCCTTCTGGACCCTACCACCGGACCCTAGTAAGTGCTCCCCGCGATGATATCGGGTTAGGATAAGTCCCCAGCAACCAGTGCTGGTTGATAAACGTGTCATCGCGCCCCGAATGCATGGATCGTTGCTCACAATATCGACCTCTGGTTTTTCTGGTCCAAATTTTTTAAACTCGATTATTTATAGGCCGACGTGTTATAACGGGAATATTGCCGACAACACAATCATGTTCAGTCCCTCAGTTGCAAAACTAAATTTAATTTGATATGGTTCCATACAAGCGAGTGAACAATAATTTCACCCTGCATCATTGTTGTAATGCAGACGTTAATTTTAACGCTATACATACGTCATTGTTGACGTACTACAGATGTCGTTGTTGATGTCTAACAGTTGCCAAGATTGACGTTCCACAATCGCCATTGTTGACGTAACATAGCCGTCCTTGTTGTTGACGCCATACTGTCGCCATTAAAGGCACCATTGTTGACGTAATGTAGACGACATTTAGAAGTAATACAGACATCACTGTTGATGTAATACCGACATCATTGTAGGTGTAACCTCGTCGTCATTGTTAACGTAATACGGTCATCATTTCTGACGTCACACTGACGCCATTGTTGACGTAATACAGACGCCATTGTTGACGAAATACAGGCATCATTATTGACGTAACACTGTCGTCATTTATGATATAATACAGAGGGCGTATTACAGTTGCCATTGTAGACATTACACAATCGGCACTGTTGACGTAACTTAAGCGTCATTGTTGACGTAATACAGTCGGTATTATGGACGTTATATTGTTGCCGTTATTGACGTAATACAGACGCCATTGTTGACGTAATACAAACATCATTGTTGACGTAATAGAGGCGACATTTGTGAAGTTATACAGATGTCACTGTTGACGTAACACAGTCGTCATTGTTGACGTCATGCTGTCGCCGTTATTGACGTAATACAGACGCCATTGTTGACGTAATACAAACATCATTGTTGACGTAACACAGTCGTCATTGATGATGTAATACAGACGGCATAGGTGACGTAATACAGATGTCATTGTTGACGTAACCACAGTCGTCATTGTTGATGTAATACAGGCATCATTGTTGACGTAACACAGTCGTCATTCATGATGTAATATAGACGGCATTGGTGACGGAATACAGATGTCATTGTTGACGTTACCACAGTCATCATTGTTGATGTAATACAGGCATCACTGCCGACGTAATACAGATGTCACTGTTGACGGAACACAGTCGTCATTGTTGACGTAATGCAGGCATCATTGTTGACTTAACACAGTCGTCATTAATGATGTAATACTGACGGCATTGGTGACGGAATACAGATGACATTGTTGATGAAACAGTCGTCCTTGGTAACGTAATACAGACGGTATTGTTGACACTGCAATCGATCGGGAATTACCAAAAATCAGACTCTAGTTAACCCCTCCCCCCACCCCATTGGGACACATGCCTGCACACCCATGCAGTAAACCAAAACTCTATGTTTAGCTTCAGTCTGCAGCTCCGAGATGGTAGCGAGGTCACGCTAGGTATAGACGTCTACAAGACGGAGCTCAAGATGAACTCGATGATCCCCACCCCGGGGAAAGAAGAGACGGTAGCTGTCCAACCCATCGCTGTGGGGACCCCTGTAGACTTCGCCATCATGATGACGGAGTATGAATTTGTTGTAAGTACAGAACATTTAGTTTTTGTCATCATACGTTTCTTGGTTTGGAGTTGGGGGGGGGGGGGGGGGGGGATAATAGTTACCTTTCAGGATAAATGATATTTCTCGTCATAGGTTCCTCCCGAGGTAACTGCATTTTATAATGAAAACGAAAACTGTTCAAGTTAAATAGTTTATACAAAGTGGCTATTGTCTTCTTCAAGTTAATGCGTCACTTCAGCGACTGTGGATTGCATTGCATGAAACCAACACCAGTTAAAATTTAGAAAAGCCAGTCTGGCCAGCTCTGTTCCAAATGAAATTGGCAAGAGGAAAATGTAATTTAGAGGAGAAAATTGGATTGGGTTGTGTAAATAAGATTTCATAGACATTATTATTTTAGTTAACTATGGTTAGATTAACTACCTCACAATGTGACAAAACTAATGTATTGTAAAACACGGCATTAAGGAATTTTGTCTTCGATCAGTTCTAAGTAGAGGGTACGAGTGGCCAAGTCGTCTAAGACACTGTAATACGCTTTGCAGATTTGCGTCCCTCAGGGGACCAGGAACCTGTGCATATAATGATCCTTGCACAAAAAATTATTAGCTCGGAACGCGTGCTCAGTGGTAACGTCTAAGACCTGCATCACTTCGGGCTTTCCTCTCACATCAAGGGGCGGTCGGGTAGCCTAGTAGTTAAAGCGTTCGCTCGTTACGCCGAAGACCCGGGTTCGAATCCCGACATGGGTACAATGTGTGAAGCCCATTTCTGGTGTCCCCCGCCGTGATATTGCTGGAATATTGCTAAAAGCGGCGTAAAACCAAACTCACTCACTCACTCCTCTCACATCAAGCTGACACGTTGTGCTATTACTGTAATTTTGTTTAAAGCGGCGTTACACACAACTCCTCACTCACTTCAGATCTACTCCGGCTACGACGAGCTCTACCGCTACAACCACCGGACCCCCGTCGCACGCGCCCACGAGATCATCATCCTACCAAATCTTGACGTCACACAAATACAGTTCACCGTGGAATCCTAGACCCGCAGAAGTTTGTACAGGGATTAAATTATTTTATATATTTATATATTTTTTTTGTATAAACAAACAACGTTTTGTGTACATTGAATTTATTTTGTACAGCACCACCACCTTACTCCAGAGATGTATTTGTTATCTTGTAATGAATCATTACTGCACGACATGTATATAATAAATTTTGTTTTCTGTAGACCGAATGTTGCTACTCGTCAATCGTAACATTTCGAGTGAGTATGTTTTTATGCCGCTTTGAGAAATACTCCTGCTATATCATGGCGTAGGACACGAGAAATTTACCTCACACATTGTACCCATGTGCGGAGACCCGTGATAATCCGGGGTAGAATAGGTCTCCAGCAATCCATGCTTGCCGTAAAAGGCGACTAACGTAATCGGGTGGTCAGGCTCGCTGACTTGGTTGATGCATGTCATCGTGTTCCAATTGCGTGGATGATGCTCATGATGTCAATCACTGTATTATCTGGTCCAGACTTGATTATTTACAGACCGCCGTCATAAAGCTGGAATATTGCTGAGTGCTGGTTTAACAACAAACCAACCAACCAACCATGTTTGGAATCAAACTTATGGTTCCAACGTGATTAGCCAACGCTGTGTCCACTCGGCTAACCGCCGTCCAGAATAACGGTTACGTTGAAGCGGCAATACCCAATCAACATCAACATGTTATGAGTAGGAAACTTGAGGGGAAGTTATTTTTCATGCAAATAAAGCGACAAAAAACTTTCCATAGCCAATAGAAATATATGCATAAAGCAGAGTCGATTGTACGTCCCCGACTATATCATGAGTATGTGTTTATGAATTACTATTAAATAGTCATGAATCCAAGTGTTCGCGAAAGGGTGAACGTATCCTGGCACACTGGTATCACAAACACATGCAAAGGCAAGTAAATTGTTCTGAAAAAACATGGGAACATATGGTACAAGTCAAAATAGGGAATTGGATTGAACATCATTTTTGTCACCGATGCGTCAAATTTGGCAGTGTCCTCCACATATCTACCATAAAACATTTTGAAAGCTTTACTGAGGCCTTGAACGTTGTAACCTTGAAAGTTGTAACCTTGATCCAACAACTTGTGACCAAGAGTCGTATGAGGCTCTTTGAAAAATGGAATAGAGTGCTCTTTACAACAGCTTAATAAAATCAATGTTTAATAGGTTTGTGACGTCACTTCGTCTTGGATTCTTGGAAACGGCAGGAAATGAACTGTAAAAAGTCCAATAACGGGGAGGGAATAAGTTAAAAGGGTTCATGACATAATGTCAATCGTACATTCGACTGTTTTAGCAGATGTTTCTTATGGATATTGAAATAGTTTTGTTGATTTTGATAAGAAGTAGCTGTTGCAGCTTCAAAGTGGTAAAGACCTGTGAAGATCCGGGGTAGAATAGGTCTTCAGCAACCCATGCTTACTATAAAAGGCGACTATGCTTGTCGTCAAAGGCGACTAACGTGATCGGGTGGTCAGGCTCGCTGACTTGGTTGATGCATGTCATCGTATCCCAATTGCGTGGATCGATGCTCATGATGTCAATCACTGGATTGTCGGGTCCAGACTCGTTTATTTACAGACCGTCGTCATAAAGCGAAATATGGGGATGCCATATTGTAATTGTTGTAAATGTTTGTTTGTTTGTTTGATCTTTAACGCCGCACTCAGCAATATTCCGGCTATATTTTGTAAATGCTTCGGGCTCGCGCTATAAATTTAATCGGGACCAATTAGCGGACCCGGGTTAGAATAGATCCCCTCCACGCTATTGTTGGTCAAAGTAGCAATGGATCTGGTGGTCAGACTCGGTGACTGAAATGGGTGACATCGATGGAGGGTCTTTGTTCAGCATATCAATCACTGGTTTGTCTGTCCGAGTCTCGATTATTTACAGGTCAAGGGGATAAAGTTAAGTGAAATATTAGTTTTTGTGACTGTGTACATATCCTCTGAACACTCATTCCTAACGAGCTGTATTCCCGGGTGTAGGGTACACAACACACAAACCCACAAAACTATAAGAAGGTTGAGTGGAAAAGCCAATCTAACCCGCCGGGCAAAAGAAAGTGTACACTTAAAAATTGGATTTGACCAACACATTACAAAATGTTATCAAAGTGAGCGTGTGAGTATGGTCTTTCGCCGATTTTAGCAATATTCAGGAATATCACGGAATATCACCAGATTTCGGCTTCACACATTGTACCCATGTCGGGAATCGAACCCGGGTCTTCGGCGTGAGGAGCGATCGCTTCAACCACCTGACCGCCCCAAAATGTATCAAAACGTTACTAGGCTGAAAACAGGTCCAAAACACAACTGTGATACCTGTATCAACTCCATCACCATCGAATAACCATTTCTTGTTTGTTTCATTTTTACCACCATCAAACATTGGTGTATACTTTCTTTTGCCCGGCAGTTTACTTTTGAACGAGGATGACATTATATGAATATCATTATTTCGAACAATGTTTGTGTGAATTTGTGTGGGTTTGCAAGAAAGGTTTTCTCAATATTCGCCTTGTTGATAGAACCATATATACTATTCAACCACGATTTATTGAATATGATGTTTTTAAAATGAATAAATGAATCATGCAAGTGAACAAACATGGCGGGTTTCACTCCCCATAGAACAATATTTCAGTCAAAGCTCGGTGTGTCATCTTATTATGGGAGGAAAGCCCAAATTATAAAGTAATGCATGTAGTATGAATTCGCACTTGACCCCCACACTGTGTATATTGTTCTGGCACATCTAGGATTCGAACCATGACGCGGGCCCTTAATGGAAAGGGACGCAACTCTCCAAACTGTGGCGCAATTTGCTAACACAAGACAGGCGTCAGAATAAGACCTAGGTCTTCCTCCAACCAAAACCAGATGGTAGATGACCTTATAAAAGGTTGGCTTAGATTATTGCTTATGTCACATATTAGATATAAAAAGTGATATGATATGCTTTTACAAGCAGCAAATAATGGCAAATATGATTGGACTTCCAAATTGAAGTATTTGTTGTTACGACTTGGAATTGGCTATGTATGGGCAAGACCAACAGTAAGTGGTAAAGATTCTTTTATCGGGGAACTGATGACAAGATGAAGAACTGGGCCCCGTTCCACAAAGCTATCTTAACGCTAAGTCGGTCGTAACTCCCATTCTTTAACACTGACTTACGACAATCGTAGCGCTAAGATCGCTTTGTGGAAGGGGCCCTGGATTGGCACAAGAAACGAAAAATTGTACTTTTGGAACGGAATGATACCTTAAACATGTAACAGTTTCAAATTCCGAGTGGCCATGGCGCAATTTCGTTGCAGTTTCCATGGACTCAAAATATATAGAAACTGGCAGGTATTTCAATATCCCTAGAGATAAAAGACTGACACTCTTTGTAATGAAGGCTACGCCGAAGATGAATATTGGTACCATTGAATGGTTTGTGTCCGGTATACAACACTGCGTGAGAAGTACATACGTACTAAATGTATATCATACCCTGCACGTAACATATACGATTATGCTTTTGGCATCAATGGATACAAATGAAATTCGACACCAGTCTACATGCATGTATATACTTATTATGAAAATTGTTTCAGAAAGATCCATATTGACTGATAATATATACTGACCACCTGGATGGACACTGGTTACATGCCTACATTCTTCGTGAATAGAGATGTTTTGAATTAACACACATTGTCCAGCCTGGGTGCATGTCTGATGACATGTCACGTATATCTCAAGATGACCGGGGGCGGTCGGGTAGCCTAGTGGTTAAAGCGTTCGCTCGTCACGCCGAAGACCCGGGTTCGATTCCCGACATGGGTACAATGCGTGAAGCCCATTTCTGGTGTCCCCCGCCGTGATATTGCTGAAATATTGCTAAAACCATACTCACTCACTCACTCACTCAAGATGACCGGGGCTGTTTTATTAGGGTACTGAGAGCTAGAGTACAAATCTTACATCATTTCAAAGTACCTAGTACCCTCATCTTGTATTCATGGCCCCGTCCGAACAAGCCATAACCGTAGTTGAAAACCGCCAGGCATGACTATCGAACATGACGGTTGATTCGACCCAGAGTGCCTTCAGTTTCAAACAGCTCGGACCATACAGGGCTATCGTCTCAGAGTTTGAATGTTGCAGCCTTGATCAAACAACTTTTGAGTCAGCAATATTCCAGAAAAATCACGGCTGGGGGACACCAGAAATGGGCTTCACACATTGTACCCATGTGTGGAATCGCACCCGAGCCTTCGGCGTGACGAGCGAACGTTTGTTTTCTTGTTTAACGCCGCACACAGCAATATTCCAGCTAAATGACGGCTTGTCTGTAAATAATCCAGCCTTGGCCAGACAATCCAGGGATTGACATCATGACTATCGACCCACGTCATTGGGATCGATGACATGCATCAACCAAGTCAGCGAGCCTGACCACCCGATCCCGTTAGTCGCCTGTTACGACAAGCATAGTCGCCTTTCACGGCACGCATGGGTTGCTGAAGACCTATTCTACCCCGGATCTTCACGTGTCGACGAGCGAACGCGTTAACCACTAGGATGAGCGAACGCTTTAACTACTAGGCTACCCAGCCGCCCCGATTATATAAGTAGTCTTTGAAGTTATTATTGTTGACTTAACTATTTATAAGAACTGACTTCAATAAGTGTTTGCATTTGAGGTGTTAAAAAAGTAGAATCCCGAGTGCACGCGGAGTTATACATCGTATGTACATCGGTTTTCATATTTTTAATCAAGTCAAATGTTGACATCAAGTCTCAATTGATCGAACTCCCCAGCAATCAGTTTGTCATCATGTCCAATAACACATCATGTCCAAGAATGTACGTTGTATGTGTGTAAAGGTAATTATCTAACTATCACAATACAAATGCAACATTAATGACGTGGCTACAGTAAACAAGCTTTATCTGGTGCTCCTTGTTGTTAAGGGACTTGCTCATTTATCACTCAAACGTCGATGGTCAGTGTAGTCATTGAACAGTGATTGAACATAAAACTCCGGCGTTGTGTGGATTCACTTCCAGATCGGCTTCACACGTTTGATGTCTCAGCCCCAGTACACGGCCCCTGACGGATCAACTGATTTAAAATGTTTGTGTGGATGATAAATGGCTTCCGTCTTCACGAGTTGTCAATCATGTATTCTGTGAAGTTTAGAGGACAAGGGAGTGTTGTCTAAAACGTACATGTATAAGCTATTCCTGTGGGTAAAGTACATATATAGGCTATTCTTAGGTGCACAGTGGCAACATTAATGTTACCAGAATCACAATAACTGTTGATTTGATCAGAAAATGTGTCTAAAATCTCCTGGTTTACGGGGGAAAATTCACTAATGTCACAT